>NC_068442.1:36128960-36211460 GCF_023373465.1 Oncorhynchus keta | reverse complement strand
CACTGCACTGAGGATAGGAAACTCTGTCACCACCAATTGAGAATTTCAATAAGCATTTTTCTACGGCTGGCCATGCTTTCCACCTGGCTACCCCTATCCCAGTCAACAGCACTCTACCCCCCCACAGCAACTCGCCCAAGCCTTCCCCATTTCTCCTTCACCCTAATCCAGTCAGCTGATGTTCTGAAAGAGCTGCAAAATCTGGACCCCTACAAATCAGCCGGACTAGACAATCTGGACTCTTTATTTGTAAAATGATCTGCCGAAAGTGTTGCAACCCCTATTACTAGCCTGTTCAACCTCTCTTTCGTGTCATCTGAGATTCCCAAAGATTGGAAAGCAGCTGCGGTCATCCCCCTTTTAAAAGGGGGGCACTCTTGACCCAAACTGCTACAGACCTATATCTATCATACCCTGCCTTTCTAAGGTCTTTGAAAGCCAAGTGAACAAACAGATTCAATATCTTAACCACCATCAATAAGAAACAATACTGTGCAGCCGTATTCATTGATCTGGCCAAGGCTTTCGACTCTGTCAATCACCACATCCTCATCGGCAGACTCGACAGCCTTGGTTTCTCAAATGACAGCCTCACCTGGTTCACCAACTACTTCTCTGATATAGTTCAGTGTGTCAAATCGGAGGGAATGTTGTCCGGACCTCTGACAGTCTCTATGAGGGTGCCACAGGGTTCAATTCTTGGGCCGACTCTCTTCTGTATACATCAATGATGTCGCTCTTGCTGCTGGTGAGTCTCTGATCCACCTCTACGCAGACGACACCATTCTGTATACTTCTGGCCCTTCTTTGAACACTGTGGTAACAACCCTCCAGACGAGCTTCAGTGCCATTACAACTCTCTTTCCGTGGCCTCCAACTGCTCTTAAAGCAAGTCAAATTAAATGCATGCTCTTAAACCAATCGCTGCCTGCACCTGCCCGCCCGTCCAGCATCACTACTCTGAACGGTTCGGACTTATATTTTTAATATTTGGACAACTACAAATACCTAGGTGTCTGGTTAGACTGTAAACTCTCCTTCCAGACTCATGTCAAACATCTCCAATCCAAAGTTAAATCTAGAATTGGCTTCCTATTTCGCAACAAAGCATCCTTCACTCATGCTGCCAAACATACCCTCGTAAAACTGACCATCCTACCGATCCTCGACTTCGGCGATGTCATTTATAAAATAGCCTCCAATACCCTACTCAACAAATTGGATGCAGTCTATCACAGTGCCATCCGTTTGGTCACCTGCGACCTGTACGCTCTCGTTGGCTGGCCCTCGCTTCATACTCGTCGCCAAACCCACTGGCTCCAGGTCATCTACAAGACTCTGCTAGGTAAAGTCCCCCCTTATCTCAGCTCGCTGGTCACCATTGCAGCACCCACCTGTAGCATGCGCTCCAGCAGGTATATCTCTCTGGTCACCCCCAAAACCAATTCTTCCTTTGGCCGCCTCTCCTTCCAGTTCTCTGCTGCCAATGACTGGAACGAACTACAAAAATCTCTGAAACTGGAAACACTTATCTCCCTCACTAGCTTTAAGCACCAACTGTCAGAGCAGCTCACAGATTACTGCACCTGTACATAGCCCATCTATAATTTAGCCCAAGCAATTACCTCTTTCCCTACTGTATTTATTTGTTTATTTTGCTTTTTGCTTTTCACCCCATTATTTATATTTCTACTTTGCACATTCTTCCACTGCAAATCTACCATTCCAGGTTTTACTTGCTATATTGTATCTACTTCGCCACCATGGCCTTTTTTTGCCTTTACCACCCTTCTCACCTCATTTGCTCACATAGGATATAGACTTATTTTTCTACTGTATTATTGACTTTTTGTTTGTTTTACTCCATGTGTAATTGTGTTGTTGTTCGTGTCGAACTGCTTTGCTTTATCTTGGCCAGGTTGCAATTGTAAATGAGAACTTGTTCTCAACTTGCCTACCTGGTTAAATAAATGTCAAATAAAATACATTTTAAAAAATTGAAATAATAGAAAAATGCTAACACTAGAAAAGGTAGAAGCTGTTCATGCTGTCATGTTGGTTCTAGACTTGGTGCATCGGTACCGCTTGCCGTGCGGTAGCAGAAAGAACAGTCTATGACTTGGTTGGCTGGAGCCTGCTATAGAGGTCCTGGATGGCAGGGAGCTTGGCCCCAGTGATGTACTGGGCTGTACGCACTACCATCTGTAGCGCCTATCAGTCGGACGCCAAGCAGTTGCCAAATAAAATTTGATTTGATTTGATACCAAACGGTGATGCAGCCAGTCAAGATGCTCTCAATGGTGCCGCGGTAAAACTTTTTGAAGATCTGTTGGCCCATGCCAAATCTTTGTTCAGGATGTCCAGGATCCAGTTGCAGGGGGAGGTGTTCAGTCCTAGGGACCTGAGCTTAGTGATGAGGTTGGAGGGCACTATGGTGTTGAACACTGAGCTGTAGTCAATGAACAGCAATCTCACATAGGTGTTCCCCTTGTCCAGGTGGGAGAGGGCAGTGTGGAGTGGAGTAAAGATTGCATCATCTGTGGATCTGTTGGTGAGGTATGCAGATTGGAGTGGGTCCAGGGTATCTAGGATGATGGTGTTGATGTGAGCCATGACCAGCCTGTCAAAGCATTTCATGGCTATAGATGTGAATGTTACGAGGCGATAGTCATTTAAACAGGTTACCTTGGTGTTCTTGGGCACAGGGGCTTTGGTGGTCAGCTTGAAACATTAAGTTATTACTCAGGGAAAATGTTAGTGAAGACACTTGCCAGCTGGTCAGAGTACACATCCTGGTATTCCGTCTGGCCCCACGGCCTTGTGAATGTTGACCACTTTAAAGGTCGGCTACGGAGAGCGGGATCACACAGTCATCCAGGGTAGTTGGTGCTCTAATGCATGGTTCGGTATTGCTTTTCATGAAGCGAGCATATAAGACATTCAGCTCGTCTGGTAGGCTCGCAACATCCATATTTTTACCCCTCAATTCCAGATCTGGATGAGTGTTCCACCAAGCAGCACAACTGTCAGTTCCTGTGTGTCAACACCATCGGAGGGTTTACATGCAAGTGTCCTGCAGGTTTCACCCAGCACCAGACCGCCTGCATTGGTGAGTAGTTTTTTTTAATCTTCATTTAACTAGGCAATTCAATTAAGAACAAACTCTTATTTTCAATGACGGCCTAGGAACAGTTAAAGAACCCTTAGACTTAGAGCTGGTAGTTCCCCTAAGCACCTCACTTGCACCTAATTTGAACCCAAACATTTTTTTGAATGAAAGCTCATGAATGTGTATCTTCATCTCTCGTAGACAACAATGAGTGTAATGGGCAGAACAGTGTGTGTGGCTCCAGAGCCTCCTGTGTCAATACTCCCGGCAGCTTCAACTGTGACTGTGGGAAAGGCTTTTCTCTGGACACCACTGGCCTGGAGTGTGAAGGTAAGGATCCAACACACAAGCATGCATGCTGACACACTGACACACACACACACACACACACACACACACACACACACACACACACACACACACACACACACACACACTCCTGCCATAAACACACACACACACACACACACTCCTGCCATAAACACACACGAACACACACACACACACACACACACACTCCCTGCCATAAACACACACGCACACACACACACACACACACACACACACACACACACACACACACACACACACACACACACACACACACACACACCCTGCCATAAACACACACACACACACACACACACACTCCCTGCCATAAACACACACACACACATACACTCCCCGCCATAAGCAGACACACACACTCCCTGCCATAAGCAGACACACACACTCCCTGCCATAAACACACACACACACTCCCTGCCATAAACACACACACACACTCCCTGCCATAAACACACACACACACACACACACTCCCTGCCATAAACACACACACACACACACACTCCTGCCATAAACACACACACACACACACTCCTGCCATAAACACACACACACACACACCCTGCCATAAACACACACACACACACTCCCTGCCATAAACACACACACACACACTCCCTGCCATAAACACACACACATACACTCCCCGCCATAAGCACACACTCACACACTCCCTGCCATAAGCACACACACACACACTCCCTGCCATAAGCACACACTCACACACTCCCTGCCATAAGCACACACACACACACTCCCTGCCATAAGCACACACACACACACTCCCTGCCATAAGCACACACTCACACACTCCCTGCCATAAGCACACACACACACACTCCCTGCCATAAGCACATACTCACACACTCCCTGCCATAAGCACACACTCACACACTCCCTGCCATAAGCAGACACACACACTCCTGCCATAAGCAGACACACACACTCCCCGCCATAAGCAGACACACACACTCCCCGCCATAAGCAGACACACACACTCCCCGCCATAAGCAGACACACACACACCCCGCCATAAGCAGACACACACACTCCTGCCATAAGCAGACACACACACTCCCCCGCCATAAACAGACACACACACTCCCCGCCATAAGCAGACACACACACTCCCTGCCATAAGCAGACACATACACTCCCTGCCATAAGCAGACACACACACTCCCTGCCATAAGCAGACACATATACTCCCCGCCCTAAGCAGACACACACACTCCCTGCCATAAGCAGACACACACACTCCCCGCCATAAGCAGACACACACACCCCCCGCCCTAAGCAGACACACACACTCCCCGCCCTAAGCAGACAACACACACACTCCTGCCATAAGCAGACACACACACTCCCGCCATAAGCAGACACACACACTCCCCGCCATAAGCAGACACACACACTCCCGCCCTAAGCAGACACATACACTCCTGCCATAAGCAGACACACACACTCCCCGCCCTAAGCAGACACACACACTCCCCGCCATAAGCAGACACACACTCCCCGCCATAAGCAGACACACACACACTCCCCGCCATAAGCAGACACACACACACTCCCGCCATAAACACACACACACATACTCCCGCCATAAGCAGACACACACTCCCCGCCATAAACACACACACACACACTCCCCGCCATAAACACACACACACATACTCCCGCCATAAGCAGACACACACACTCCCCCGCCCTAAGCAGACACACACACACTCCCCGCCATAAGCACACACACACACACTCCCCGCCATAAACACACACACACATACTCCCGCCATAAGCAGACACACACACTCCCCGCCATAAACACACACACACACACTCCCCGCCATAAACACACACACACACACTCCCCGCCATAAACACACACACACACACTCCCGCCATAAGCAGACACACACACTCCCCGCCATAAGCAGACACACACACTCCCCGCCATAAGCAGACACACACACACTCCCCGCCATAAGCAGACACACACACTCCCCGCCATAAGCAGACACACACACACTCCCCGCCATAAACACACACACACACACTCCCGCCATAAGCAGACACACACACTCCCCGCCCTAAGCAGACACACACACTCCCCGCCATAAGCAGACACACACACACTCCCGCCATAAACACACACACACACACTCCCGCCATAAGCAGACACGTACACTCCCGCCATAAACACACACACACACACTCCCCGCCATAAACACACACACACATACACTCCCTGCCATAAGCAGACACATACACTCCCGCCCTAAGCAGACACACACACTCCTGCCATAAGCAGACACACACACTCCCCGCCCTAAGCAGACACATACACTCCTGCCATAAGCAGACACACACACTCCCCGCCATAAGCAGACACATACACTCCTCGCCATAAGCACACTCACATACACTCCCTGCCATAAGCAGACACATACACTCCTCGCCATAAGCACACTCACACACACTCCCCGCCATAAGCAGACACACACACTCCCCCGCCATAAGCAGACACACACACTCCCTGCCCTAAGCAGACACATACACTCCTGCCATAAGCAGACACACACACTCCCCCGCCATAAGCAGACACACACACTCCCGCCATAAACACACACACACATACTCCCGCCATAAGCAGACACACACACTCCTGCCATAAGCAGACACATACACTCCTGCCATAAGCAGACACATACACTCCTGCCATAAGCAGACACATACACTCCCGGCCTAAGAACACTCACACACACTCCCTGCCCTAAGCAGACACATACACTCCTGCCATAAGCAGACACATACACTCCCTGCCATAAGCAGACACATACACTCCCTGCCATAAGCAGACACACACACTCCTGCCATAAGCAGACACACACACTCCTGCCATAAGCAGACACATACACTCCTGCCATAAGCAGACACATACACTCCTGCCATAAGCAGACACACACACTCCCCGCCCTAAGCAGACACATACACTCCCCGCCCTAAGCAGACACATACACTCCCCGCCCTAAGCACACACACACACACTCCTGCCATAAGCAGACACACACACTCCCTGCCATAAGCAGACACATACACTCCCGGCCTAAGCACACTCACACACACTCCCCCGCCCTAAGCAGACACATACACTCCCCGCCCTAAGCACACTCACACACACTCCCTGCCATAAGCAGACACACACACTCCCTGCCATAAGCAGACACATACACTCCCCGCCATAAGCAGACACACACACTCCCCGCCATAAGCAGACACACACACTCCCCGCCATAAGCAGACACACACACTCCCCGCCATAAGCAGACACACACACTCCCCGCCATAAGCAGACACACACACTCCCCGCCATAAGCAGACACACACACTCCCCGCCATAAGCAGACACATACACTCCCTGCCATAAGCAGACACACACACTCCCTGCCATAAGCAGACACACACACTCCTGCCATAAGCAGACACACACACTCCCTGCCATAAGCAGACACATACACTCCCTGCCATAAGCAGACACACACACTCCTGCCATAAGCAGACACACACACTCCTGCCATAAGCAGACACACACACTCCCCGCCATAAGCAGACACACACTCCCCGCCATAAGCAGACACACACACTCCCTGCCATAAGCAGACACATACACTCCCTGCCATAAGCAGACACACACACTCCCTGCCATAAGCAGACACACACACTCCCCGCCATAAGCAGACACACACACTCCCGCCATAAGCAGACACATACACTCCTGCCATAAGCAGACACACACACACCCCTGCCATAAGCAGACACACACACTCCCTGCCATAAGCAGACACACACTCCTGCCATAAGCAGACACACACACCCTGCCATAAGCAGACACATACACTCCTGCCATAAGCAGACACACACACTCCCCGCCATAAGCAGACACACACACTCCTGCCATAAGCAGACACACACACTCCCGCCATAAGCAGACACACACACTCCCCGCCATAAGCAGACACACACACTCCCCGCCATAAGCAGACACACACACTCCCCGCCATAAACACACACACATACACTCCCGCCATAAACACACACACACACACTCCCCGCCATAAACACACACACACACACACACACCCCGCCATAAACACACACACATACACTCCCCCGCCATAAACACACACACACACACCCCCGCCATAAACACACACACACACACAATCCCCGCCATAAACACACACACATACACTCCCGCCATAAACACACACACATACACTCCCAGCCATAAACACACACACACACACTCCCGCCATAAACACACACACAAACACACTCCCCGCAATAAACACACAGAAATACACTCCCCGCCATAAACACACACACACACACTCCCCGCCATAAACACACACACACACTCCCCGCCATAAACACACACACACACACTCCCTGCCATAAGCAGACACACACACTCCCTGCCATAAGCAGACACATACACTCCCTGCCATAAGCAGACACACACACTCCCCGCCATAAGCAGACACACACACTCCCTGCCATAAGCAGACACACACACTCCTGCCATAAGCAGACACACACACTCCCTGCCATAAGCAGACACACACACTCCCCGCCATAAGCAGACACACACACTCCCTGCCATAAGCAGACACACACACTCCTGCCATAAGCAGACACACACACTCCCCGCCATAAGCAGACACACACACTCCCCGCCATAAACACACACACATACACTCCCCGCCATAAGCAGACACACACACTCCCCGCCATAAACACACACACATACACTCCCCGCCATAAGCAGACACACACACTCCCCGCCATAAACACACACACATACACTCCCCGCCATAAGCAGACACACACACTCCCCGCCATAAGCAGACACACACACTCCCCGCCATAAGCAGACACACACACTCCCTGCCATAAGCAGACACACACACTCCCCGCCATAAACACACACACACACACTCCCCGCCATAAACACACACACACACACTCCCCCCATAAACACACACACACACACACACACACTCCCCGCCATAAACACACACACATACACTCCCCGCCATAAACACACACACACACTCCCCGCCATAAACACACACACACACACACTCCCCGCCATAAACACACACACATACACTCCCCGCCATAAACACACACACATACACTCCCCGCCATAAACACACACACACACACTCCCCGCCATAAACACACACACAAACACACTCCCCGCAATAAACACACAGAAATACACTCCCGCCATAAACACACACACACACACACACTCCCGCCATAAACACACACTCATACACTCCCGCCATAAACACACACACATACACTCCCGCCATAAACACACACACATACACTCCCAGCCATAAACACACACACACACACTCCCCGCCATAAACACACACTCATACACTCCCCGCCATAAACACACACACATACACTCCCGCCCATAAACACACACACACACACTCCCCGCCATAAACACACACACACACACTCCCCGCCATAAACACACACACATACACTCCCCGCCATAAACACACACACACACACTCCCCGCCATAAACACACACACACTCCCCGCCATAAACACACACACACACACTCCCCGCCATAAACACACACACACACACCCCGCCATAAACACACACTCATACACTCCCCGCCATAAACACACACACACACACTCCCCGCCATAAACACACACACACACACACTCCCGCCATAAACACACACACACACACTCCCCGCCATAAACACACACACACACACTCCCCGCCATAAACACACACACACACACCCCGCCATAAACACACACTCATACACTCCCGACCATAAACACACACACACACACTCCCGCCATAAACACACACACACACACTCCCCGCCATAAACACACACACACACACACACACACACTCCCCGCCATAAACACACACACACACACTCCCGCCATAAACACACACACACACACCCCCGCCATAAACACACACACATACACTCCCCGCCATAAACACACACACATACACTCCCCGCCATAAACACACACACACACACTCCCCGCCATAAACACACACACACACACTCCCCGCCATAAACACACACACACACACTCCCCGCCATAAACACACACACACACACTCCCCGCCATAAACACACACACACACACTCCCCGCCATAAACACACACACACACACTCCCGCCATAAACACACACACACACACTCCCCGCCATAAACACACACACACACACTCCCCGCCATAAACACACACACATACACTCCCCGCCATAAACACACACACATACACTCCACCATCTTTTGCAAGATGTAACCCAAAATGCCTTATGGAATGTCTAACTTCCCCATGTCTGTGACCTCTCCTTCAGATGTGGATGAGTGTGGTAGTAACCATCGCTGTCAGCATGGCTGTCAGAACATGATGGGAGGTTTCCGCTGTGGCTGTCCTCAGGGATATGTGCAACACTACCAGTGGAACCAGTGTGTGGGTGAGTGGGACAGACACACACCAGTCACAAGACCAGTCACTTACTTAAACACTTTTTGCTTCAAGGGGAGCATATGGCCACAAGATATGTCACTGCCCACTGTTGAGACACAGGATCTGTCCTCTGTGCGTCATAATCTCAATTCAGGACCTAACTTACCAAGTATCTGCATTGATCAACTAAATCTGATACCGTGTGGACATCGTGCTTAGGTTGGTCTTTTACTCATTTTGACCCATCAATCTATATTTCTCTCTCTCTTTCTCTCTGTAGATGAGAACGAGTGTTCGGGTGTGTCTGTGTGTGGCTCGGCCTCCTGCTACAACACCCTGGGCAGCTTTAAGTGTGTGTGTCCATCCGGTTTTGACTTTGAGCTGGGTGGGGGTGGGTGCCAGGATGTCAATGAGTGTTCCATGGGCAGTAACCCATGCAGCTTCGGCTGCTCCAACACAGACGGAGGATATCTGTGTGGCTGTCCTGGAGGTTACTACAGGGCTGGACAGGGGTGAGTGGATGGGAGACTCAGCCGTACATTGACTGACTGACACCAGGGATTCCCCAATGGGTTGTGGCTTGTGGCTGATTCCTTATGGGTTAATGGCTCAAAACTTGGTCTTGGTTGCAACCATTGGCTTTATTCACTTATTGGGTGAAGTTTTTTTTTAAATGAAAAATATCTTAAAGACTTGAAAAGCTTTAAGTTGGTCACAGCACAAACATGTATTTGGAACCACTGGGAACCTCATACAACACAACACTGTATAAACAGTCACACTTATTTTCTCCACAAGAAAGAGTATCTCTCAGTGTTAAGGAATGTGAATTCTACTGTGAGTTCTACTGTGAGTCCTGACTTCTCTCTCTCTTTCTGTTCTCTCCCCAGTCATTGTATTTCAGGTCAGGGCTTCCAGGACCAGTTTAGCTCAGAGGGAGGTGATGAGGACAGTTTGTCTCCAGAGGCCTGCTACGAATGTAAGATCAACGGAGACGTCGGCAAGAAGGGACGACACAGACGTCACTCTGCTGGAGACAACGACCTCAAGGTGCTATTGCTACTCTCTTTCCTCTTCTCTTTTTCTGCTATTTTGAAGTCTCACACTCCTCAAATCTACAGGTTATAAATGTGTATGTTGTGTGTATGTGTATGTTTTTTGTTATGTTGCTATGTGCTGACCCTCTCCTCCCTCATCTCCCCAGGAGGTGAGCATGGCCAGCCTAGACACCCAGGAGTCCATCCCCATGAACCTGAGCCTGGCCTCGCTGCACAACAAGGAGCCCCTGCTGGAGCTGCTGCCGGCCCTGGAGCCCCTGGAGCACCATGTGCGCTACGTCATCACCCACGGCAACCAGGACGAGCACTTCCGCCTGCTGGAACGCCACAATGGGAAGAGCGTGCTGAGGTTGGGCAGGAAGCCACCTCCCCCTGGCTCCTACCGCCTGGAGATCGCTAGTCTGCCCCTGTTCGGGCCGCGGCGCCTCCGACAGCTGGAGGAGGAACACGACAGCGACTACCTGCTGGGAGAGATAGGAGACGCCCTGCGCATCAAGTTGCACATCCACCTGAACTGAGCTGCAAGCACTCCAACCCTCCCTAACCTCCTTCCTTCCCGCCCCTGGACTAACCTTATTATGACCCCTCTGATCTTTGACCTTAACCCCAGGACCATCCAATAAATTGGGGTAGGGTGCTTTGAAAGACTGAGTCAACCAGCCCAACCACCACTTTTTAATTGTCAAGTATTTTATTTTGTTTCCCTGACTACCCACACCCCTCCTTGCCTTCCTTACTGTATCTACCCACCCCAGACCCACCCCTCCTATAGATGTAATATCTTAATTTGAGCCAGTTTTCTAGAGCAGGAAAATAATTATACAGCAACAGGAAATGTGAATTATTACGTAGATTATAATTAGTGGGAATTTTTGTAGGGGTTGATAATTTTTTTGTTAGGGCAAATCAAATCTGAAATTTCAAATTGGAAATGTATATACTACAATCAAATATACTGCAAGTTTGCATTTCCTGCCGTGCAGGAACATTTCCAGCAACAAAGGAGTGATCAAATTAAGATCCTACATCTGTATTCTACTTGGAGAACGAGTGGAGGAGATTACAGAAAGGTGTGCAGTGCTTGGACCACAAAACCCTGCCATTTTAGATTTTACACACAAAATGGCTGACGAGAATCGATTCATGCCTTCGAATCCATGAACCTCTGGGATGAAGTAGAAATGGAAGAAGATGCACAAAAAAAGCTGAAAATTGTTGAAATGCTAAATAATGTGCTATAAAGTGGGGAGGGGGGGGGTATTTTACTGTTGAGTTGAGCGTGTGTAGGACAATCTTCTTATGATGATGTGGAAAGGTAAGAACCACTGATTTGCTAAAAGAGTTATAAGGGTATGTGTTGGTGAATGGTGGTCCAAGCAGTCCCTCGCCTGTCTGTAGTCTCTGTGAAATCACAACACTGGGGATAGAGGTCATGCTTCGCCCTACTCGGTATTCTGTGTCATTTAATGTATTGTACTGTCAAAAAACTTCACACGAAGGACTGCAACATTTACACATGTCAGGTTTAACAGTAATGGAGAGTTGGTCATCATGCATAGTATACAACTCTAGGAGTAAATCACCATCAGTAAGCATGGACCCTCTGGTGTGATGGCATGTGCTTCTGGCCCACGTTCTGTTACCTCAATGCGTTTCACTCATGTCCTCCACTCACCATACAATGCTGTTGTAATGCTGCCTCTGGCCAGGAGAGGGCCACACTGTCCCTCAGCATGAACCATGTCCAGTGTCTCAGAGACAGAAGAGGAGGTAGAGGCTGCCCCTAATCACTGGTCCAGGATCAGATATTGTTTTATCTCCCTAATGGAAGGTGGGAATCGCGGGTAGGGTACTCTGATCCTAGTTCAGTGGTTAGGGGTGATTACTATCTCAAGTCCTCTCTCCAAAAGACTGCCAGGACATTGTACTAGTGGTGCTGCAGTTTTATATCGTGCACTGAAACTGCTCTTTGAATTTAATCAGGGAGATTTTGCTTAGAAACGCAGCAAACATCCTGAGGGATTCGGCTTTAGTCAGAACTTTATTTTGAATCTTTTCTGAGAGTTGTCATTCTGACTGGTAGGGGGAACTTATTGGATGGCTGAACCAACTGCAGCCCATAGAGAAACATAGCTGGAGACGAAACATATTGTAACAACCTCAATGGTACATAACAACGTTACCACAACAGACAGGTAACGTTTGGGATTTTTACAGAACACACAGAAATGCGGGCACAAACACACAGGTGAACACCAAAACTCACTGAAAACAAGAGAAAAAGGTGCTAAATAATTCCGTCTCTTACATGATGTACAAAAAAAATCAGTCTTGAATCTTGATTGCAAAAACTGTCATTCTTACTAGGTTTTATGTTTCATGTTTGTCTGTCTTTTGTAATGTCTTAATGCTGAAAACCAATATTATCGAACTTGCTTCTTGAAAATGTAATTGTATATTTTTAAGTGAAATGTAGATGTTTTTTTATGTTGTTTTTAAAAGCGTCAAGGCTGCCCAAGATTGAATGCCTTAAAGTGCTGGTGGCTTTGTTTGCACAGAAAAGAAAAGATCAAATCAAATCCTAGAGTGGCATCCATTTTGTGATCATGCAGTAGATTAGAACACTGTACCTATCATTGTCCTTCTCAGCTCATACTGTAGTCTCTGAGCTCATAATGCTGTCGGTTAGTGGGTGCGGATTGCCAGTAGCCTGATCCCAGATCAGTTTGTGCAACAACCATAGCACAAATAGATCTGGGACATGGTTGGATTGAGTGTCAGAGACCAAAACACACTACTATAGTAGCATTCCCACTCTACAGTTTGTCTCTCTATCGTGATGTTGACACTGTAACAAGCCTATGGGATCAATGCAAAAACATGGCCATCTATCGCTCACTCTGGCAGTGAGTGTCCCTAGCCCTGTTTATACCTGCCGCTAGCATACATCCTTAGTCCCGATCTCGTTCTGATCTCGTCCCATTCTTGTTCTGATCTCTTGCCGATCTTGCTCGTTTACACTTATAAGATCTGATTAAAATCAGTTCACAAAGAGTCTTTTGAATCACCTACACCTGTCTAAAATGTGGGCACAATCAGAATGAGGACAAGATCAGAACAAAGGACGCATGTTAGAACCAGGTATAAATGTGGCTTCTGTCTAGTAACCTATTTCTGATGCTCAACTATGATTTTGCTCTCTGAACATCCAAGGTTACTGCACTGTTCCCACAGCCTGGGCTATATTTATGCATAACCACCATTTTTCGAACATGGGAACATTGTATACTTTATCTTTTTTTTGTCTGTCCGTTATTTTATTTGCCAATACATGTTAAGAAAAGAATGTGCGTGTGCGTACTGTATCTCAGCTTCAGTGTCAAACTTGAACTTCACTGGTATCGCTCAATCAGTCAGTTCTGATTTGAATTTGAGGGAAACAAGAACTTGAATGTCATTTCTTTAGAGGTGCACAGGAGGGTGTAGAGAACACAGACAGACTCAACACCTGGAGCTCTCTCTGAAACCAGCTGATGGTTTCCATGACAATCATTGAGCCATACCATACCTCTAACTGGGGCAAAACTGAACATCCCTGACAAACTAGTCTTTTCTCATTTTCCAAACTCTTATTTTATGCTGGAACGAATCTAACATTAATTGGGTGTACACATGTGCGATCTGTCAAATCTGAGTGATTCTCATCATTTTGTAAACTTTTGTCAGTGACATTTAATGGCAATAAAAGTATTGTGGGTTATATTTTTAAAGGATTGTCTTGGAGTTTCATTTTCCAGCTCGATGAATGTCCCATTAGCGCTTTGTTAAGGTGATTAAAGTGAGTTAATGTGCTGATATGTTTTATTGATTTTACAGGAAGAGTTATCGGTAACTGCCAAAATAAAGGAAACACCAACAAAGTGTGTTGGGCCACCACAAGCTGCCAAAACTGCTTCAATGCACCTTGGCATAGATTCTACAAGTGTCTGGAACTCTACTGGAAGGATGCAACACCATTTTTCCACAAGAAATTCCATAATTTGGTGTTTTATTGATGGTGGTGGAAAACACTGTCTCACTCAACGTTCCTGAATCTCCCATAAGTGTTCAATTGGGTTGAGATCTGGTGACACACACACACACACATATACTTTAAACCCCCTATGCTCCTTTGAGATCCCTCTTTCAGTCACTGAGATCTCTTCTTCTAGCCAAGGTAGCCAAAATAATGGGGCATTTTTAATAACTGGGCATTTTTATACATGACCCTAAGTGTGATGGGATGTTAATTGCTTAATTAACTCAGGAATCACACCTGTGTGGAAGCACCTTCTTTCAATATACCTTGTATCCCTCATTTACTCAAGTGTTTTCTTTATTTTGTCAATTACCCATATCTACCCATTCCAACCATTCACCCCCACACAGGAAATTGAAGAACCCCATTTTATTTCACAGAATGAAACTTTGCGTAGCAAAAACAAAGCAGTTAGGAAATATATACATACAAATCTTGAAAACGCAAGCAAAGCTGCCTGCTCTGACTCCCCTCGTCCCAAGACCTGGCTACCTCAAGAATCACAGTCCAACGATAAGATTGAGAGAGCTACAAACCACAGACTCCAAACTTGAGTCGGAATACAAAAATAAAGTATTTCTGGTCTTTCTAAGTCGCAGTTGTAGAGTTCATTTTCACCAAGCTTGGCAGGGTGGCTAAAGCAAACAGGTCAACCAAAGAATATGTAGATATAGATAGTAAATATATGGCTTTGTTTCAGTTATACAGACACAAAACACACTAATAATATTTCTATGAAGACAAATCACCCGTTTGGTTTCTTAAAGAGGTGACTGCATCTGTAAACACAGTTGTAATATAATAATAATCTGTAAGAGAATAATATTGGTTAAAAAGTTCGTAACTGCTGAATATACTGTAACAAATCATCAACTGGAGGTGCAGAAACAGGTGAGATGTAAATACTGCAAGATACTATTATGTCTAGGTTTATTCTGTAGTTAAGAGATCTTGTTTGAAATCCCAGATCACAGGATGTTTGAAATGGCTTGGTAGCTCTCCCCTGCATTTTAGCCAGTCTACAGGGACTACAGCAGGGGGAGATGCAGCAGAGGATTTTAAGGCAGCAGTGCAGTATAACCCCTTTCTACCTCTTGGTCTGAGTTTCAAGGAGGCTGCTCTTGAGGGTTCTGATCTCGGTCTGGGTCTTGAGGGTTCTGAACTCTGTCTGGGTATTGAGGGTTCTGATCTCGGTCTGGGTCTTGAGTTTTCTGATCTCGGTCTGGGTCTTGAGGGTTCTGATCTCGGTCTGGGTCTTGAGGGTTCTGATCTCGGTCTGGGTCTTGAGGGTTCTGATCTCGGTGTGGGTCTTGAGGGTTCTGATCTCGGTCTGGGTCTTGAGGGTTCTGATCTCGGTCTGGGTGTTGAGGGTTCTGATCTCGGTGTGGGTCTTGAGGGTTCTGATCTCGGTGTGGGTCTTGAGGGTTCTGATCTCGGTGTGGGTCTTGAGGGTTCTGATCTCGGTCTGGGTCTTGAGGGTTCTGATCTCGGTGTGGGTCTTGAGGGTTCTGATCTCGGTGTGGGTCTTGAGGGTTCTGATCTCGGTCTGGGTCTTGAGGGTTCTGATCTCGGTCTGGGTCTTGAGGGTTCTGATCTCGGTCTGGGTCTTGAGGGTTCTGATCTCGGTGTGGGTCTTGAGGGTTCTGATCTTGGTGTGGGTCTTGAGGGTTCTGATCTCGGTCTGGGTCTTGAGGGTTCTGATCTCGGTGTGGGTCTTGAGGGTTCTGATCTCGGTCTGGGTCTTGAGGGTTCTGATCTGGGTCTGGGTCTTGAGGGTTCTGATCTCGGTCTGGGTCTTGAGGGTTCTGATCTCGGTCTGGGTCTTGAGAGCTCCAGTCTGACTACTTGTATGTTTCTACAGCAGGGCCAGTCAAACTGCCCCCTTTAAACCCTACCAGGGTCGTTTTCATTAGGGAACACCGTAGCAAAACGTTGTGCAACAGAAAAAACAAAAACAAGCCTTCCTTATTGGACAAGTTCTGGTAGTCCCTCTCCGTTTCAGTCCGTTTGGTGCCTAATGAACACGACCCAGGTCTAGACCAGGGCGTAGTCAAACTGCCCCCTCTCTGCACCCTCTTTGTGTTCGGTCCAGGAGGAGGATGGCATGCGGCTGTAGGGGTCCAGCAGAATGCGGAAGCAGCGCACCAGCAGGAAGACAAGGAAGAGCATGAGGAGCCCCACGAAGGCAAAGGCCGTCCTCTGCTCTGCGTCACCCCCCACCAGAGGAGGACTGCTGGGGGCCCCAGGGAGGGAGGGCCCAGGGGACAGCAGCAGCTCATAGTCCAGAGTGGGGACATCATTCATCCTCCAAGGGGTCCGGCGCGAGAAATGGCACACAAATTGGATGGTGGGGGTAGTGGGCCACAGGGGTACGGAGGGACGGATGGACAGTGATATGTTCTATTCGGCCTTTGTTATCCAGGTTCGTCTTTTTTTGATGAAGTGTCTTCTTCAAGAGAGATTTGATCTTGATCTCTTCTGACAGGGTGATAGACAGACAGTATGATCAGTACCAGTACCTCTTCCGCTCACAGTGACCGACCCATAGGCAGTAGTAGATGACTACAGAACATGTGTTTATCAGAGCCCTGTCGTATCCACTCTCTCACACAGACATCCACCTTGACAGACCGGACATGACACAGGCACCTGCCAGTGTGGATAAACACAGCAGTACAGCACAGGGCAACAGCGTACTGTACTAGTAGTACTACCCAGGTTCCTCAATGGGAGCTAATTGTGTACAGATGCGATATACCCAGGTGTTGTCTGTAGTGGATGCTAATCACAGCCAGGCGAGACGTAGATGTGTAAACGAGCTGACAGCATGACAGCAGCATGCGCCTGTGTGTGTGTGTATATATTTGCGTAAACAATATGAGAGGCTAAAAGGCTAATCAGATCAGAGGGGGGTCAGTAGATCAATGATGCTGAATGTGAAAGCAACGCACAGCATTAGATGCTAAGTACCGGTAAGCCTTTTCTCCAGGGAAGGGGCAGTTAGTGGGTTTGAAAAGCAGAGCTCTGTCTGAAGCCCAGTGTGGGTCTAACAAGTAAACACTCTCACCCTGCGGTCTCCTTATATAGTGTGTACTTTTAGGATTAAATACGTGGTGAAAGATGTCCGTCTGTCTGTGAATGGGTTTGAGCAGTCACTGATGATAACAGTCAAAGGCCCTGAGTCCTCGGTAGGGTATTACTGTGTTGAAGAAAAGGATCCTCTGAAAGAAGAGTTGGTTTCCTCTGGTGTCCTAAGCCAAGCATTAATCCAGGTCTGTAACCCAAGACTAACAGCTTCTCCTCCACGCGACTTCACTGCTTCCTCCCCTTAAAACACAACCTGGAAGCACAAGAAACACAGTCAACATTCCCATTATGATCACTCTGACTAACATCAATATAATGCTGTATGCATTATTTATATGCGTTATGGGACTTATAATGATTAGGTTGAAGGTTGACGCTCACAACCATGAGCCTTAATAGACCATAGCCAGAACAGAGAACTTTAAAACCCTGCAAACTCCACTAAATACTCTAATCAAATCACATTTTATTATTCACATGCGCCAAATACAACAGGTGTTACTTATGAGCCCCTAACCAACAGTGCAGTTTTAAAAAATACAGTAATTAAAGAGCAGCAGTAAATAATAATACATACAGGGGGGTGCAGGTACAGAGTCAATCTGCAGGGGCACCGGTTAGTTGAAGTAGTAGACAACAGAGAGTGGCAGTGGTGTGGAGAGGGGAGAGGGGAGGGGGGAGGCAATGCGAATAGTCTGGGTAGCTATTTGACTAGATGTTCAGGAGTCTTATGGCTTGGAGATAGAGGTTGTTTAGAAGCCTCTTGGACCTAGACTTGGCGCTCTGGTCTGCTTGCCGTGTGGTAGCAGAGAGAACAGTCTATGACTAGGGTGCCTGGAGTCTTTGACATTTTTTAGGGCCTTCCTCTGACTCCGCCTAGTATAGAGGTCCTGCATGGCATGAAGCTTGGCCCCAGTGATGTACTAGGCCGTTCACACTACCCTAAGTAGTGTGTTGCGGTCGGAGGCCGAGCAGTTGCCATACCAGGCAGTGATGCAACCATGCTCTCAATGGTGCAGCTGTAAAACCTTTTGAGGATCTGAGGACCCATGCCAAATATTTTTTTTCTCCTGAGGGAGAATAGGTTTTGTCGTGCCCGCTTCACGACCCTCATGGTGTGCTTGGGCCATGTTAGTTTGTTGGTGTTCTCTGACCTCCTCCCTATAGCCTGTCTCGTTGTTGTCGGTGATCAGGCCTACCACTGTTGTGTCATCAGCAAATTTAATGGTGGTGTTGGAGTCGTGCCTGGCTGTGCAGTCATGAGTGTTAGACTCAGGTGAATAAATAACAATAACATTCTGACATTTCCCAGCTGCTGTAGTGAGTATTACTGACATTTTGCTTTATCACCTTCATTTACTGGATGATTATAGCAGCATTAGAAGAGCATTAGCTGTAATGAATACATGCTTATAAACAATGATGGGTGGTTCCACCAATCCGGTACCATTTGCGAAGTGTAACTTGGTATAATTTTTTTTTTTTTTAACATTCTGTCATAAAGAGCAGATGTTCAACTTGATAAAAAACATGTTTTCCTATCTTAAAAGGTGAAATAAATGTTAAAAAGACTATAGTAAGTGCCAAACAAAGTAACAGGGTTGACGGTGTCATCTTAAATCAACATAAATCTCCTCGTGACAGGGAGAATGGAAGCATGTTGTGTGCAACCAGGCGTGGAAATTGACTGCAAAAATATATATAGAAAAAAAATGTAAACGCTAAAACAGTTCTAGCCTGACTATCTATGGGTTGACATGTTATGCTAGATGCACTCAGTTTTCCACCACAAAACACCAGAAAATGGCCACAAAGAGTAGAACCAGCTCACCTGCTTTTACACTATGATTTGACTATTAAATGTTCAATGTTTCATTTCAAAAATATATTTTATAGGGAATAGTTTCACCACATTAAAACATAACAGGGTTGACCTTAAGATGAGGGACAGATATAAATGAATCACTAAAAGCAAAGCAACAAAATAACTAGGACTTTCTAATAATTGTGAAACTTGGAGAAATGTTGGGATTATTCCTATTAGTGACACAGGGTTGACGTAGGGACATGTTAAAATGCTGCATATTGGCATGTTACCGTGTGGTCTATATTACATTTAATATAACAGGCTTTTAAAATTCAGTATTGGTGCACAATTTCGACTTTAAGTATCAAAAGGCACTCTTTTTGTGGAACAACCCTGATAATGCAAATTCATTCATCAGTGCATTGTTTCAGAAGCTCATTTGCTCATTGAAAGAAAAATGTGCAATCAAATGACTTCTCATTAATTATATAAATCTCCCTGTCGACCGGAACGGGTTTCAAATCAAGAGGGCGTGAGAGTGTGAGAGAGAGAGAGAGAGAGAGAGAGAGAGAGAGAGAGAGAGAGAGAGAGAGAGAGAGAGAGACAGTGAGAGAGACAGAGAAAGAGACAGTGAGAGTGAGAGAAACAGAGAGAGAGACAGAGAGAGAGAGTGAGAGAGACAGAGAGAGAGACAGAGAGAAAGATAGAGAGAGAGACAGAGAGAGACAGTGAGAGAGACAGAGAGTGAGAGAGACAGAGAGAGAGAGACAGAGAGAAAGATAGAGAGAGTGAGAGAGACAGAGAGAAAGACAGTGAGATTGAGAGAGACAGAGAGAAAGACAGAGAGAGAGACAGAGAGTGAGAGAGACAGAGAGAGAGAGACAGAGAGAAAGATAGAGAGAGTGAGAGAGACAGAGAGAAAGACAGTGAGATTGAGAGAGACAGAGAGAAAGACAGAGAGAGAGACAGAGAGAGTGAGAGAGACAGAGAGAAAGACAGTGAGAGTGAGAGAGACAGAGAGAAAGACAGTGAGAGTGAGAGAGACAGAGAGAAAGACAGTGAGAGTGAGAGAGACAGAGAGAAAGACAGTGAGAGTGAGAGAGACAGAGAGAAAGACAGTGAGAGTGAGAGAGACAGAGAGAAAGACAGAGAGAAAGACAGTGAGAGTGAGAGAGACAGAGAGAAAGACAGAGAGAGTGAGAGAGACAGAGAGAGAGACAGAGAGAGTGAGAGATACAGAGAGAGAGAGACAGAGAGAAAGATAGAGAGAGAGACAGAGAGAGACAGTGAGAGAGACAGAGAGTGAGAGAGACAGAGAGAGAGAGACAGAGAGAAAGATAGAGAGAGTGAGAGAGACAGAGAGAAAGACAGTGAGATTGAGAGAGACAGAGAGAAAGACAGAGAGAGAGACAGAGAGAGTGAGAGAGACAGAGAGAAAGACAGTGAGAGTGAGAGAGACAGAGAGAAAGACAGTGAGAGTGAGAGAGACAGAGAGAAAGACAGAGAGAAAGACAGTGAGAGTGAGAGAGACAGAGAGAAAGACAGTGAGAGTGAGAGAGACAGAGAGAAAGACAGAGAGAGTGAGAGAGACAGAGAGAGAGACAGAGAGAAAGACAGAGAGAGTGAGAGAGACAGAGAGAGACAGAGAGAAAGACAGAGAGAAAGACAGTGAGAGTGAGAGAGACAGAGAGAAAGACAGTGAGAGTGAGAGAGACAGAGAGAAAGACAGTGAGAGTGAGAGAGACAGAGAGAAAGACAGTGAGAGTGAGAGAGACAGAGAGAGAGACAGAGAGAAAGACAGAGAGAGTGAGAGAGACAGAGAGAGAGAGACAGAGAGAAAGACAGAGAGTGAGAGAGACAGAGAGAGAGACAGAGAAAAAGACAGAGAGAGTGAGAGAGACAGAGAGAGACAGAGAGAAAGACAGAGAGAGTGAGAGAGACAGAGAGAGACAGAGAGAAAGACAGAGAGAGTGAGAGAGACAGAGAGAAAGACAGAGAGAGTGAGAGAGACAGAGAGACAGAGAGAAAGATAGGGGAGATGGATGGACAGAGCAAAAGCACCTGCAGTGAATGAGCATAAGTATGGAGAATCAAGTAGAGGGTTGGACAGAGCCAGGTTGGAGTACAGTTATAGCATCCTCTACCTCTCCTCTAGCTAGCCGACCTTGGCCATGATTCACACACAACGCTGACACATTACTGTATCTAGAAAGAAGTATGTAACATTGTACAGTCGTGGCCAAAAGTTTTGAGAATGACACAAATATTAATTTCCACAAATTAATTGCTACTTCAGTGTCTTTAGATATTTTTGTCAGATGTTACTATGGAATACTGAAGTATAATTACAAGCATTTCATAAGTGTCAAAGGCTTTTATTGACAATTACAGGAAGTTGATGCAAAGAGTCAATATTTGAAGTGTTGACCCTTCTTTTTCAAGACCTCTGCAATCCGCCCTGGCATGCTGTCAATTAACTTCTGGGCCACATCCTGACTGATGGCAGCCCATTCTTGCATAATCAATGCTTGGAGTTTGTCAGAATTTGTGGGTTTTTGTTTGTCCACCCACCTCTTGAGGGTTGACCACAAGTGCTCAATGGGATTAAGGTCTGGGGAGTTTCCTGGCCATGGACCCAAAATATCGATGTTTTGTTCCCCGAGCCAGTTATCATTTGCCTTATGGAAAGGTGCTCCATCATGCTGGAAAAGGCATTGTTCGTCACCAAACTGTTCCTGGATGGTTGGGAGAAATTGCTATCGGAGGATGTCTTGGTACCATTTTAAAAAATGTATTATTATTTATTACAAAAAACACAAAGAAGGAGTAACATTAAAGCATTTGAACATGAAGGACAAACAATACAGCATCAAGACACTATCAAACATGTATCAGTCTTTCCGCAACAGAGCCATCCTTATGTGTGAGGGTGCGTGTGCATGATTTTGATATAAAATATCTGTCAAATATCTGTCAGTTTCCTTTCTCATGATCACAATCTTGTGAAACCCGAACCCTCCAAGATCCCCCGCAGTTCCCCAATAGCTGTCCCTCAACCATTCGAGACCCCTCCCACAGTCCCCCCGGAAGAAAAAAATAGTTGAAATACAATTAACTCCATTCCCCACCCCCAATAGTCCCCCAATGCACCAACAACCAAGAGAATGAACTAAAGAGAAACAAGGAAAAGACAGAAGAAAACAGCAAACAACAATGCCAAAAATGTGTAACTTGCCTCCTGGGTGGCGCAGTGTTATAGTGCCAGCTGTGCCACCAGAGACTCTGGGTTCGCACCCAGGCTCTGTTGCATCTGGCCGTGACCGGGAGGTCTGTGGGGCGATGCACAATTGGCCTAGCGTCGTCCGGGTTAGGGAAGGTCTGGCCGGTAGGGATATCCTTGTCTCATCACGCACCAGCGACTCCTGTGGTGGGCCGGTCGCAGTGCACGCTAACCAGGTCGCCAGGTGCACGGTGTTTCCTCTGACACATTGATGCGGATGGCTTCCAGGTTGGATGCGCACTGTGTTAAGAAGCAGTGCGGTTTGGTTGGGTTGTGTTTTGGAGGACGCGTGGCTTTCGACCTTCGTCTCTCCCGAGCCTGTACGGGAGTTGTAGCGATGAGACAAGATAGTAACTACTAACAATTGGATACCATGAAAATGGGGTAAAAATGTTTTTTAAAAACACACGAAAATGTGTAACTAAATAATACATTTAAAACAAAGGACATCAAGGACAACTGAAATCATAACAGCAATGCCTACTGTATATGTCTGTGTGCATGTCTGGCACTATTACATGTATGTGTGTGTTGTTGTATGTGTTTATTTGAATGAGAGTGTGTGTATAGGCATCTGTACAAACACCTGCACGGCATCTGCTTCAGGCAAACCGGCATTAGTTGTAAAAAGACTGCCACTTAGTGTCATTCAAATGTACTTTTATTATTATATCTTTTAACCATCATTCTCTCTCTCACACAGCAACTCCACTCCCACTTGTCTCCAATTCCACATACCAACCCTCAGCTTCCCTCAGCCCATCCCACCCTCAGCTTCCCTCAGCCCATCCCACCCTCAGCTTCCCTCAGCCCATCCCACCCTCAGCTTCCCTCAGCCCATCCCGCCCTCAGCTTCCCTCAGCCCATCCCACCCTCAGCTTCCCTCAGCCCATCCCGCCCTCAGCTTCCCCCAGCCCATCCCACCCTCAGCTTCCCTCAGCCCATCCCATCTATCTCTGCTGGCCACCCACTTTGTGTTTCTACGCAACACATATCTTTCAACTATGCTATGATGTTTAACGTACAATTTCAATCTATCTAATCACATAGAATCTACAGATTGCATGTTGAAGATAAATACTTTTACTAAGAGTATTAGTATATTAGTAATTGACTGACCCGGTCTCTCCAGATCTCCTAACAGTACTTTTTCTAGGGTCAATTTTAGATCAATGCTATGCATTTTCAGCCATTCCTGAACCTGAGACCAGAAACAGGCTACCTGAGGGCAATACCAAAATCTGCAGAGCTTCGATGATTTTATGCCCCAAATATTCAACATTTTGTTGGTGGCAAGAATTCTATACAATCATTTTAGCTGAAAAGCACAAAGTCTTGAATCTGGTGTTGTTTTATATATAAACTCATACACGCTGTACCATGGAATCGATACATCAAAAATCTCTTCCCAACTATTTTGCAATCTGTATGGCACAGTTGTCAACATCCTGGTCCTCAAATGAAACTGGTGTACTTTCCTATTTATGCTATTTTTACTCCTCCTCCAGTTTTGATCCTTTATATTGGGCAGACAGACCAGTTCCCTACCTCCTCCCACTGCCACCTGCCTCCTCCAGTTTTGATCCTTGATATTGGGCAGACAGACCAGTTCCCTACCTCCTCCCACTGCCACCTGCCTCCTCCAGTTTTGATCCTTTATATTGGGCAGACAGACCAGTTCCCTACCTCCTCCCGCTGCCACCTGCCTCCTCCAGTTTTGATCCTTGATATTGGACAGACAGACCAGTTCCCTACCTCCTCCCGCTGCCACCTGTCTCCTCCAGTTTGGATCCTTTATATTGGGCAGACAGACCAGTTCCCTACCTCCTCCCGCTGCCACCTGCCTCCTCCAGTTTTGATCCTTTATATTGGGCAGACAGACCAGTTCCCTACCTCCTCCCGCTGCCACCTGCCTCCTCCAGTTTTGATCCTTGATATTGGGCAGACAGACCAGTTCCCTACCTCCTCCCGCTACCACCTGCCTCCTCCAGTTTTGATCCTTTATATTGGGCAGACAGACCAGTTCCCTACCTCCTCCCGCTGCCACCTGCCTCCTCCAGTTTTGATCCTTGATATTGGGCAGACAGACCAGTTCCCTACCTCCTCCCACCTGCCTCCTCCAGTTTTGATCCTTTATATTGGGCAGACAGACCAGTTCCCTACCTCCTCCCACTGCCACCTGCCTCCTCCAGTTTTGATCCTTTATATTGGGCAGACAGACCAGTTCCCTACCTCCTCCCGCTACCACCTGCCTCCTCCAGTTTTGATCCTTTATATTGGGCAGACAGACCAGTTCCCTACCTCCTCCCGCTGCCACCTGCCTCCTCCAGTTTTGATCCTTTATATTGGGCAGACAGACCAGTTCCCTACCTCCTCCCGCTACCACCTGCCTCCTCCAGTTTTGATCCTTTATATTGGGCAGACAGACCAGTTCCCTACCTCCTCCCGCTGCCACCTGCCTCCTCCAGTTTTGATCCTTTATATTGGGGATGAAATTGAGATTGTAGCCAGCTCTGCAATGCTTGTTTGAAAAAGACAGATACTTTGAAAAAATAATCATTTTCAATTAATCGAAAATGAGACATGGCAATCTGCACAAAGGCAAAAAGGCAATGGATGAGCTTTTCTTAGTCATCTACTTGAGAACCATGTAGGGTTCAAATAAAACTTTTGAATGAGTGAAGCTTTTAGAGAGAGGTTTAGTGCTTTTATATTTAATCATCTCAACCCACCCAAATCATATTCATTATATAGACAGGCTCTTTTTATTTTGTCTGGTTTAGCGTCCCAGATAAAGCGAAATATGTTTTGCTCATATGATTTGAAAAACGAATCATCAGGCAGCGCCATAAGTAAGTGAGTAAACTGAGATATGACTAGGGAGTTAATCAGGGCAATTTTTCCATAAATAGACAGGTATTTACCTCTCCATGGTTGAAGGAGCATGTCTATTTTTTGTTTTCTTTTGAAATTCATTGTGGATGTCACAACTTCTGCCGAAGTCGGTCCCTCTCCTTGTTCGGGCAGCGTTCGGCGGTCGACGTCACCGGTCTTCTAGCCATCGTCGATCCACCTTTCATTTTCCATTTGTTTTGTCTTGTTTTCACACACACCTGCTATTCATTTTTCATTACATGTCGTGAATTTAACCCTCTGTTCCCCCCATGTCTGTGTGTGTAATTGTTTATTGTCAGGTTGGCACTCTTCCGACTGGAAGTAAAGCAACAGTAAAGTGCTTTGTCCACTCATCTCTGCTCTCCTGTGCCTGACTTCCAATGCACCAGCTACACCCACACCTTGACAGTGGAGAGCTTATTTATATATTTTATGATATGAATACAGAGTATGCCTACTTCACCATCAGCCCATTTTATAGGTAAGCTGCAGGGTAATGTAAAAGTTGTATTTTTTAAGGATCCAATACGTAATATTGTACACTTATCATAATTAGGGTTTAGTCCAGAGAGTACAGAAAAGTTATCTAGATCTTCAATGAGACATTGCAGGGATCTAGCTTTCGGACTTAACATAAAACTTGAGTCATCGGCATACATGACACCTTTGTTTTTAAGCCTTGGATTTCTAATCCTCTAATGTTGTTATTGGATCTGATTTTAATAGCTAGCATTTCGATGGCCATAACGAATAGATACGGTGCCAGCGGACACCCTTGTTCAACTCCTCTTGACAATTCAAAACTCTCTGAGAAGTAGCCGTTATTTACTATTTTTTATTTACTATTTTACACCTGGGGTTGCTATACATTATTTGTACACATTTTATAAAAATTTAAAAAATCCAGGCATTTATATATCAAATCCAGTCTTACTTTATCAAATGCCTTTTCAAAATCCTCTATAAATACCATTCCTGGCTTCTTATTAGTTTCATGATGTTCTATTATTTCTAGTAGTTGTCGTATATTATCTCCAATGTATCGTCCATGTAAAAAACCTGTCTGATCAGGATGAACAATATCTGGTAAAAAACCTGTTTAATTCTGTGTGCTATGCATTTTGCTAGTATTTTTGCATCACAACATTGAAGTGTAAGTGGCCTCCAGTTTTTTGATAAACTGGGTCTTTATATTTCCCATCTGGGTCTTGTTTTAATAATAGAGAAATCAGACCTTCCTGCTGAGTACCTGAGAGATGGTACCATTCTTTATTCATGGCTGTGTTCTTAGGCAAAATTGTGAGTGAGCCCACTCCCTTGGCTGAGAAGCAACCCCACACAAGAATGGTCTCAGGATGCTTTACTGTTGGCATGACACAGGACTGATGGTAGCGCTCACCTTGTCTTCTCCAGACAAGCTGTTTTCCAGATGCCCCAAACAATAGGAAAGGGGATTCATCAGAGAAAATGACATTACCCCAGTCCTCAGCAGTCCAATCCCTGTACCTTTTAGCAGAATATTAGTCTGTCCATGATGTTTTTCCTGGAGAGAAGTGGCTTCTTTGCTGCCCTTCTTGACACCAGGCCATCCTCCAAAAGTCTTCTCCTCACTGTGCGTGCAAATGCACTCACACCTGCCTGCTGCCATTCCTGAGCAAGCTCTGTACTGGTGGTGCCCCGATCCCGCAGCTGAATCAACTTTATGAGACGGTCCAGGTGCTTGCTGGACTTTCTTGGGTGCCCTGAAGCCATCATCACAACAATTGAACCGCTCTCCTTGAAGTTCTTGATGATCCGATAAATGGTTGATTTAGGTGCAATCTTACTGGCAGCAATATCCTTGCCTGTGAAGCCCTTTTTGTGCAAAGCAATGATGAGGGCACGTGATTGACAGAGGAAGAACAATGATTCCAAGCACCAGCCTCCTTTTGAAGCTTCCAGTCTGTTATTCGAACTCAGTCAGCATGACAAAGTGATCTCCAGCCTTGTCCTCGTCAACCCTCACACCTGTGTTAACGAGAGAATCACTGACATGATGTCAGCTGGTCCTTTTGTGGCAGGGCTGAAATGCAGTGGAAATGTTTTATGGGGATTCAGTCATTTACATGGCAAAAATGGACTTTGCTATGAATTGCAATTCATCTGATCACTCTTCATAACATTCTGGAGTATATGCAAATTGCCACCATACAAACTGAGGCAGCAGACTTTGAAAATTAATATTACATTTACATTACATTTAAGTCATTTAGCAGACGTGTCATTCTCAAAACTTTTGGCAAAAACTGTACATTGTCATCCCTGCTAATACTATTGTCTACCTCGTAGACTTGCTCTCTCTTCCTCCCTCTCTCCCTCCATCCCTCTCCTCTCATCCTCAATCACCAGCTCCCCAGTGGTCTCCACTTCTGACACAGAGCTCCCTACAGACTCTGACTGGCTGGCTCCCCAGCTGTAAGGACTGGCTACATGTATGATTACACACAGCACTATGGTCTTTCATTAAAGTACTACATCTGAGAGCTTGAGTGAAGGAACTTTAATATAAAGTGAGAATGGGCAAATTGTGTGTGCGCACCACAGCAACCAGAGACAGATGGCAGCACCACACCAAACACAACTATTACATCACAAAACAGTACAGGCATGCAGACTATCCTGACTAGCTGAGTGTCTGATGCTACAGAGTCATACATGTCCCTCAGCATGGGGGTTCATTTCTACCCCCAAGACCCTGAACAGCTTCTTCCCCCAAGATCCTGAACAGCTTCTACCCCCAAGACCCTGAACAGCTTCTTCCCCCAAGACCCTGAACAGCTTCTACCCCCAAGACCCTGAACAGCTTCTACCCCCAGGACCCTGAACAGCTTCTTCCCCCAAGACCCTGAACAGCTTCTTCCCCCAAGACCCTGAACAGCTTCTACCCCCAAGACCCTGAACAGCTTCTACCCCCAAGACCCTGAACAGCTTCATCCCCCAAGACCCTGAACAGCTTCTTCCCCCAAGACCCTGAACAGCTTCTATCCCCAAAACCCTGAACAGCTTCTACCCCCAAGACCCTGAACAGCTTCTACCCCCAAGACCCTGAACAGCTTCTTCCCCCAAGACCCTGAACAGCTTCTACCCCCCAAGATCCTGAACAGCTTCTTCCCCCAAGACCCTGAACAGCTTCTACCCCCAAGCCATAAATAGTTAACCAAATAGCTACCCGGAAAATCTGCATTGACCCCTTTTGAACTCTTTTGACTCATCACATATGCTGCTGCTACTGCTTATTATCTATCCTGTTGCGTAGTCACTTTATCACTATCTACATGTAAAAATCTACCTCAATTACCTCGTAACCCTGCACATCAACTCAATACTGGTACCCTGTGTATACAGCCAAGTTATCATTACTCATTGTATATTTATTCCTTGTGTCATCATTTTTATATTATTTTAAAAAGTGTCCCCTCTGCATTGTTGGGAAGGGCCCATAGGAAAGCATTTCACTGTTAGCCTACACCTGTTGTATACGAAACATGTGACAAATAACATTTATTTTGATTTGTATGTTCGTTCCAGTGTGAACCGTAATGTGAGAGAACTCATGTGACAAATATGAACATATCCATTAGATATGTTGAAAGAGGGGAGATCTAAAGATGCAACAACTAGCATAATATGACTAGGATTGTGCCTTTGTGTCACATGTGCTCCCTCTCCAGCCTCTAGGTCACCAGGCTGCTCGTTATGGTGCACAACCGTCACCATCTTTACGAGCACCTGCGTGTCGTCAGACTCACCTGTACTCCATCACCTCCTTGATTACCTTCCCTATATATGTCACTCCCTTTGGTTCCTTCACTATATATGTCACTCCCTTTGGTTCCTTCCCTATATATGTCACTCCCTTTGGTTCCTTCACTATATATGTCACTCCCTTTGGTTCCTTGACTATATATGTCACTCCCTTTGGTTCCTTCACTATATATGTCACTCCCTTTGGTTCCTTCACTATATATGTCACTCCCTTTGGTTCCTTCACTATATATGTCACTCCCTTTGGTTCCTTGACTATATATGTCACTCCCTTTGGTTCCTTCCCTATATATGTCACTCCCTTTGGTTCCTTCACTATATATGTCACTCCCTTTGGTTCCTTCACTATATATGTCACTCCCTTTGGTTCCTTCACTATATATGTCACTCCCTTTGGTTCCTTCACTATATATGTCACTCCCTTTGGTTCCTTCCCTATATATGTCACTCCCTTTGGTTCCTTCACTATATATGTCACTCCCTTTGGTTCCTTCACTATATATGTCACTCCCTTTGGTTCCTTCACTATATATGTCACTCCCTTTGGTTCCTTCACTATATATGTCACTCCCTTTGGTTCCTTCACTATATATGTCACTCCCTTTGGTTCCTTCCCTATATATGTCACTCCCTTTGGTTCCTTCCCTATATATGTCACTCCCTTTGGTTCCTTCCCTATATATGTCACTCCCTTTGGTTCCTTCACTATATATGTCACTCCCTTTGGTTCCTTCACTATATATGTCACTCCCTTTGTTCCTTCCCTATATATGTCACTCCTTTTGGTTCCTTCCCTATATGTCACTCCCTTTGGTTCCTTCACTATATATGTCACTCCCTTTGGTTCCTTCCCTATATATGTCACTCCCTTTGGTTCCTTCCCTATATATGTCACTCCCTTTGGTTCCTTCCCTATATATGTCACTCCTTTTGGTTCCTTCCCTATATATGTCACTCCCTTTGGTTCCTTCCCTATATATGTCACTCCCTTTGGTTCCTTCCCTATATATGTCACTCCCTTTGGTTCCTTCCCTATATATGTCACTCCTTTTGGTTCCTTCCCTATATATGTCACTCCCTTTGGTTCCTTCCCTATATATGTCACTCCTTTTGGTTCCTTCACTATATATGTCACTCCCTTTGGTTCCTTCCCTATATATGTCACTCCCTTTGGTTCCTTCCCTATATATGTCACTCCCTTTGGTTCCTTCACTATATATGTCACTCCCTTTGGTTCCTTCACTATATATGTCACTCCCTTTGGTTCCTTCCCTATATATGTCACTCCCTTTGGTTCCTTCCCTATATATGTCACTCCCTTTGGTTCCTTCACTATATATGTCACTCCCTGTGGTTCCTTCACTATATATGTCACTCCCTTTGGTTCCTTCCCTATATATGTCACTCCTTTTGGTTCCTTCCCTATATATGTCACTCCCTTTGGTTCCTTCCCTATATATGTCACTCCCTTTGGTTCCTTCCCTATATATGTCACTCCTTTTGGTTCCTTCCCTATATATGTCACTCCCTTTGGTTCCTTCCCTATATATGTCACTCCTTTTGGTTCCTTCACTATATATGTCACTCCCTTTGGTTCCTTCCCTATATATGTCACTCCTTTTGGTTCCTTCCCTATATATGTCACTCCCTTTGGTTCCTTTCCTATATATGTCACTCCTTTTGGTTCCTTCCCTATATATGTCACTCCCTTTGGTTCCTTCCCTATATATGTCACTCCTTTTGGTTCCTTCCCTATATATGTCACTCCCTTTGGTTCCTTCCCTATATATGTCACTCCTTTTGGTTCCTTCACTATATATGTCACTCCCTTTGGTTCCTTCCCTATATATGTCACTCCTTTTGGTTCCTTCCCTATATATGTCACTCCCTTTGGTTCCTTTCCTATATATGTCACTCCTTTTGGTTCCTTCCCTATATATGTCACTCCCTTTGGTTCCTTCCCTATATATGTCACTCCTTTTGGTTCCTTCCCTATATATGTCACTCCTTTTGGTTCCTTCCCTATATATGTTACTCCTTTTGGTTCCTTCCCTATATATGTCACTCCTTTTGGTTCCTTCCCTATATATGTCACTCCCTTTGGTTCCTTCCCTATATATGTCACTCCTTTTGGTTCCTTCCCTATATATGTCACTCCCTTTGGTTCCTTCCCTATATATGTCACTCCCTTTGGTTCCTTCCCTATATATGTCACTCCTTTTGGTTCCTTCACTATATATGTCACTCCCTTTGGTTCCTTCCCTATATATGTCACTCCTTTTGGTTCCTTCCCTATATATGTCACTCCCTTTGGTTCCTTTCCTATATATGTCACTCCTTTTGGTTCCTTCCCTATATATGTCACTCCCTTTGGTTCCTTCCCTATATATGTCACTCCTTTTGGTTCCTTCCCTATATATGTCACTCCTTTTGGTTCCTTCCCTATATATGTCACTCCTTTTGGTTCCTTCCCTATATATGTCACTCCTTTTGGTTCCTTCCCTATATATGTCACTCCCTTTGGTTCCTTCCCTATATATGTCACTCCTTTTGGTTCCTTCCCTATATATGTCACTCCCTTTGGTTCCTTCCCTATATATGTCACTCCTTTTGGTTCCTTCCCTATATATGTCACTCCCTTTGGTTCCTTCCCTATATATGTCACTCCCTTTGGTTCCTTCCCTATATATGTCACTCCCTTTGGTTCCTTTCCTATATATGTCACTCCTTTTGGTTCCTTCCCTATATGTCACTCCCTTTGGTTCCTTCCCTATATATGTCACTCCTTTTGGTTCCTTCCCTATATATGTCACTCCCTTTGGTTCCTTCCCTATATATGTCACTCCTTTTGGTTCCTTCCCTATATATGTCACTCCCTTTGGTTCCTTCCCTATATATGTCACTCCTTTTGGTTCCTTCACTATATATGTCACTCCCTTTGGTTCCTTCCCTATATATGTCACTCCTTTTGGTTCCTTCACTATATATGTCACTCCCTTTGGTTCCTTCCCTATATATGTCACTCCCTTTGGTTCCTTCCCTATATATGTCACTCCCTTTGGTTCCTTCCCTATATATGTCACTCCCTTTGGTTCCTTCCCTATATATGTCACTCCCTTTGGTTCCTTCCCTATATATGTCACTCCCTTTGGTTCCTTCCCTATATATGTCACTCCCTTTGGTTCCTTCCCTATATATGTCACTCCCTTTGGTTCCTTCCCTATATATGTCACTCCCTTTGGTTCCTTCCCTATATATGTCACTCCCTTTGGTTCCTTCCCTATATATGTTTCTCCCTTTGGTTCCTTCCCCATGTGTCATTGTTTCTGTTTCAGTTTCATGTCTGTGCATTGTTTCTTTTTTTGTATTATGTTTCGTTTATTGATTAAATCACTCACTTCCTGAACTTGCGTCCTGACTGTCAGCGCACATCGTTACAGAATGACGCCTTACCAAAGGGAAGCATCAGGGATTGTTTATTTGTATTATTTGGTTAGGTGGGAATGAAGTTGGGCCTGGGAGCCACTACAGGCTCTCATGCCTCAGCCGGCTCATCGGGTCTTCATGCCTTCGCCGGTTCGTCAGGCTCCCCTGCTTCCACTGGCTCGTCAGGCTCTCATGCCTCAACCGGATCGTCAGGCTCCCCTGCTTCCACTGGCTCGTCAGGCTCTCATGCCTCAACCGGATCGTCAGGCTCCCCTGCTTCCACTGGCTCGTCAGGCTCTCATGCCTCAACCGGATCGCCAGGCTCCCCTACCTCAGCCGGCAACAGGTTGCCGCGCATCAGCGGGGGTGACCGGTCCGCTCTTGATCCCTGGTATGGTCCCTTGGCTGGAGCCGAACGCACTGAGGAGGGGGTACCATCAGTTATGCTCTCTCTCCGGCGTCTCAACCGGAGTGACGGGTTTCCTGCGCCTCTGCAGAGGTGACCGGTCCGCTCCTGTTCTCCGGATCGTCATTTTGGTCGGCGTCCTGCGGCTGAAGCTGCGCATCAGGGAGGGGATTCTGTCATGTGTGCTCCCTCTCCAGCCTCTAGGTCACCAGACTGCTCGTTATGGCGCACACCCGTCACCATCGTTACGCGCACCTGCGCGTCGTCAGACTCACCTGGACTCCATCACTTCATTGGTTACCTGCCCTATATATGTCACTCCCTCTGGTTCCTTCCCTATATATGTCACTCCCTTTGGTTCCTTCCCTATATATGTCACTCCCTTTGGTTCCTTCCCTATATATGTCACTCCCTTTGGTTCCTTCCCTATATATGTCACTCCCTTTGGTTCCTTCCCTATATATGTCACTCCCTTTGGTTCCTTCCCTATATATGTCACTCCCTTTGGTTCCTTCCCTATATATGTCACTCCCTTTGGTTCCTTTCCTATATATGTCACTCCTTTTGGTTCCTTCCCTATATATGTCACTCCCTTTGGTTCCTTCCCTATATATGTCAATCCCTTTGGTTCCTTCCCTATATATGTCACTCCTTTTGGTTCCTTCCCTATATATGTCACTCCCTTTGGTTCCTTCCCTATATATATGTCACTCCCTTTGGTTCCTTCCCTATATATGTCACTCCCTTTGGTTCCTTTCCTATATATGTCACTCCCTTTGGTTCCTTCCCTATATATGTCACTCCCTTTGGTTCCTTCCCCATGTGTCATTGTTTCTGTTTCAGTTTCATGTCTGTGCATTGTTTCATTTTTTGTATTATGTTTAGTTTATTGATTAAATCACTCACTTCCTGAACTTGCTTCCCGACTCTCAGCGCACATCGTTACGCTTTGGCTAATAGAAAATGAAATAAATTTGATTTGGAAAACAATAGAACATGAGAGAATAGGCTACTGGTTTCAATGGAAGACTTTATAAAATGATTGCCTCCGCATTTCTATGGTGGGATTTTGGCTAGGCTACTTTGAAGCAAGGAAAGACATACCTCATATGTAGTAAAGCGTTCACGTTTCAAACAATTAAGTAAATGTTTTCAAATTGCATGCTGCCACCAGCTCATTGCAGGTTGTCCCGTGACACACTGAAGCCTGTATACCATTGTCTATGCACTTGAACAGTGAATGGGAATCGCACTTCAATTTCCAGCTCTTTTAGTAGCTCTTTTAATCGTAGCCATAAAAAATATATATATTTTGCATTTAGAATTGTTGCTCATTGATTGGTCTTCTAAAAATACCTTTCACTCCAGCAGCAATGGGAGCTGTAGCAGAAAACTAGGTTCTGTATCTATATGCTGTGCATGTGTGAAAAATAAGATATAATGATTCACGAAAATACACAAGCGCCAATTTAATGCTACAAAATTATGCAAATTACCTATAGACAGATAAGCATAGCCAGTCAAATGTATTCACATAGACTGGTATTTCCATCAATTAATAGGCTAAAAAGCATTCTTCACAATGGGATTATTTTTCTTCTCCAAGACAATTGGCCTGCATCAATTTTATTTATCATCAAAAGACGCTTAATACCGGCTAACAACAAGCTTGCATGCACACATGGACACACAAGCATGCACACACACACACACACACACACACAGGCATCTCAATTATTTCCTATGCCACTTGGATGGTAGGAAGACCAGAAATAGAAAAAGGAGGTAGGGATGTAGAGAGGGAAAGTAAACAGCAGCAGAAACAGACTCCTGGCAGAGAATGTCCCTCTTTGGGGAATGACAAAGAAACAGGAAACACACCTCCCTCCCTGCTGAGCCTGTGGCTCCTTGCTTCTGCCTGTGGCTCTCTGTGTGTGACAGAGACAGAGCACCTATGAAACCGACTACCATTCAATAGGATCATATTCACCCTGAGACAAACATTTAACTAATCACCTGTCACATGTCCCATTGAGCACAGACTCAACTCCACACCAACAATGGCTATGGATTCAATCATCCAATCATAGGTGTGTTCTCAAAGGTCTCTTTCCTTTTACACTACAGTAGGAAAACAAACTATTGATTTTACTTAGAAATTAAAGTTTGCAAGGAAAAATGTGGCAATTTTGCAAAACTGTTTAGAGAAACCTTACACACTATCCATTTGTACATTTCTGATAACTCGTTGCTTTGTCCAAAACTCGTTACAACTGACCTTGATAGTGTGCTAGATAGCGGATAACACAAAGATAGACACTCTCTCTCTCTGAGGAGTCAAGGGAAAGCATTATTCAGTGGCTATCGGTGTGTGTGTGTGTGTGTGTGTGTGTGTGTGTGTGTGTGTGTGTGTGTGTGTGTGTGTGTGTGTGTGTGTGTGTGTGTGTGTGTGTGTGTGTGTGTGTGTGTGTGTGTGTGTGTGTGTGTGTGTGTGTGTGTGTGTGTGTGTGTGTGCAGTCACTCAGTCAGTGGGAAGGGAGGTAGGGAAGGGGCGAGGGGAGATTGTTCAGCTTATTTTCCTCATCGTTAGTCCTCCCTCCAACCATCACGATCCATCAGGCTCGCTCGCCCACTCCATTACTCCATGAGGACACTTCCTCTCAGCTCTGCTGCTGGAACGAGTCCTCTGAGAGGTGCAGAGGGGAGACCTGCCTTATCACTCTTCATAGAACACCAGCATCTTAACACACACACACCCCGGGTCAGCCTACACAGGGCCATTGGTCACACCGGTGGTGACAGAGCTCATCAGAGTAAATGAAGAAATAGCTAAATGACATTTAGTTACCTTACAGGGCTCTGCTCTACCCTTTCCCTGCTCTTCAAGTGTACACACACAGGCACACACAAACACACACACACACAACCTGCATTAACATGGCAGGGCAATATCTTTTCATTAGGTCCAACACCATTATTGTATCATCAACCCCCCTCTAACTGCAGAACCTAACTATAGCCAAGAGAGAGAGAGAAGCAACCCCCTCCTCTAAAGATCTAAATGTCCTCCAGTCTCACAGGACTGCAGAGAATTGAATTAACCCTTTCCAATGTTGTGTTTATAAAGATGAATTGGAAGAGGAGAGAAGCATGTCAACAAAACACAGGTTATTTCCAGCCCCTAAAAAAACTAGGTTATTTGTAGGAAAAACATAAGCTGAGGAAATACAGAAGAGGCAACACAGTATGGTCCATAGGAAATCATATTGATGCCATCCATCATGGCCCTTATTGATGTGCTTCTTTGACTTTAGCCGTGTATAGATAGATACTAGTGTTTGTCCTCTACCATTCATCCCAGCAAGAGGGGACTAATTAAGCAATAAGGCCCAAGGAGGTGTGGTATATGGCCAATATACCACGGCTAAGGGCTGCTCTTATGCACAATGCAAATTGGAATGCCTGGATACAGCCCTTAGCTGTGGTATATTGGCCATATACCACAAACCTCCGAGGTGCCTTATTGCTATTATAAACTGGTTACCAACGTAATTCATTTTATTTCATACCCGTGGTATTCGGTCTTATATACCACAACTTTCAGCCAATCAGCATTCAGGGCTCAAACTACCCAGTTTATAATGAGGAGTATCTCACCAGGTCACCTTGGGCTCCCAACAACAACAAACCAACCAAATTCCAACCGCATCCAAGCCTCTCAGCTCGTTAGCGGCAGTCTATATAAAAACACTATACGATCACCCACCTCTGTTTATGAGGTAGTTTTAGAGACAACCAAAGACAAATGGGCAAATTGGCATTTCCCTTGACAGTAAGCGTTCCTCTCAGTCTCAGGCCCTGGCCCTGGTCTCTGAGCCTCACTGTAGTTAATGATGCTTCCCGCTATTCAAACACTACTGTAGAGATCAAGTTGAGCAATTAAACATACAGCTGTTCCATCTTGAAGTGCCTGTTTAGCCCTCTGCCATCCCCTTCTAGTCGGCCTGCCACTTTAGTGCGAAGAGAAGCACAGTCTTCTTTTACTGAGTGTGCTTGTGTTGGTGCCAGGGCGAGTGGGGCGAGCAGGGCGAGCGGGGCGAGTGGGGCGAGCAGGGCGAGCAGGGGGCAAAGGGGTGGAGCACTTGAGACTGCTGACCTTTTAAAACAACGCAGCGAATAAAAAGACAGCGAGATGAATTGTATATTCATACATTCTCCAGACATGTCCACTCACATATATAAATGCACTTTTCTCCCATTCACCCTCGTAATTTTGAAGTATAAGCCATTCAGGCTATTCTAGTGAGGAAACGGTGGCCTTTGGAGGTTATAAATTGTCGGTAGGTTCCCTGGAAGACATTCCTCACCGTGATACAGCCCAGGCAGAGAGAGGAGGACAAATCTGTTCTAGACAGGAGCACAATGGCCAAGCGTTTTCCTTTTACAAAGTCCACTCTGTTATCCCACAGATGCATCATGCAGACTACTCGAAGCATAAACATGATCAGTCAATTCCAATTCCAATTAGTGTTTGGATCAGTTATGAGACAAATGTATTACAACATGAACATATCCCGTGCTGGGATGGTGTTGTGCTAGACTCAGGGTCATCTGGTGAGAGAGGACAGCAACACACTACAACCCAGCAGGGGAGATAATCTAGTTCAGAGCGGCTGCTTCCACTCCAGGATGCTTGTGTAATATTACTGATTGTCTGAGCCGTCAGTGTGTGTCGCACCGCAGGGAGCCTATGGCCTTCCATAAAGAGCCCATGCTGCTGATGAAGTAATATTACACTCTTTGAGGTTACTCCATGCTGGCAGAGAAAACAGCCACCTCTCAGAGGGTGGGATGCAGGCATTACAAATTTAGAAATCTCTCATTGGCACACACACACACACCACTCAAATTCTTTCTTTCTCTCACTTCATCCATTCTGAGTTTCTATGCATCTCAATTTCCCTGTGAAAAAGCAGAACAACAAGACCCAGAAAAGACTGCGTCCCTACGAGACTGCCAGGGTGAAGGACAGCCTTAGAAGAGCCACTCTCCCCAGCAGTCACAGAGAATAAGACTCAGTCCAGTCAAACCCACCTGAAATACATCTTTAATTTACATCCCAAATCACACCATGAAATATTCAGTGAAACGAGGGCTTTCCAAAGTGGCAGTGAGTGAGGTAGCCTCCGACAGGGCCCCCTCTGCCGGGGCCCCCAGCCACTCATCACAGAACCCCCACGTCAGCGGAACTGCCAGACGTGTGTATGGAGCTGAGACACCACTGAGGAAGAGGCGGCTGGAGGCGGGGCGAGAGAAGAAGAACGGAATGCTAATCCCTGTGATTCACGTCTGTATTCATGAAGGAAAGCGGACGATAGTCGGCCAGGCAGACGGACATCAATCAGAGGTATCTAGGAGGGAGCGGGTGGCAGGGTGGGCAGGAATATGAAGATGTCAGCACTCCCAAAGTCAGAGGACAGCACTTTCCTCTGTTCTGGTCCGCTGTGGGGATCAGGGAATATCAACACATATATTACACGCTCCGCAGAGCACCAACAATACAGAGTCCGCAAAGTCAAAACTAAAAATGTCCTAAGGAAAGGTTGGTAAAGGTTAGAGCAACTCTGAGACAGGATATAATACAATGCATTTCAGTCTGTGATAAGAAGACGTGCTGACAGACTGGGACCGGAACGTCCCTCTTTTCTTATCTCTGGCCACAAAGTTACAAAGTCTTTGAAATGAAATTAAGTGAAAGGGCAGTTGAGGACTAAAAATGTTAATAGTCTGGTCAAACTGGTAGCTGGGCTATAGAATACAGGCTAACTGTCCAGATCCAATTCACAACAGAAGGCATAAATTGAGCACTAAAGAATGGATTAAGCAAGAAAGTGAAGTCCCCAAACACAGGATGTTGGTAAAGTCAGAGAGTCAGTAAACTGATCTAAGGGCTAGGGAAATCCTCAAGAATCCCGGAATAATATTTCTCAAAGAAATGCAGCCCAAACACATTTACAGAAGCAGATTCTAGTCCAAGAAGGCATTGTGCCACAACACAAAGGCAGGTTTAATAGATCTGGTTTGAGAGGTTAAAGGGCTATCTGTAATGGTGCTCCACACGCTCAGACGAAGAGAGGAGATCATAAAACTTGTCCCAGTGTCAATTATCAAATGGCTCCAGAATATAGGGACGATGAATATTTGAAGAGCGATCTCGGCAGGAAATCGAAACCCTGTGTTTCCCAATCGAGGTTAGAGTTCCATGACCGACGGCTCTGTTCTCTACCTTTCAAATAACTGTAGATGCAGATACGGCTGATGGAAACAGTATGTGCAGCTGCTGGCAGCTACGGCCTTTTGGGAGATGCCAGCTTCTGTTCGAGGGAATAAAGCATGTTAGACATTCAAAACGCAGTGTGTGGCCACATCTGAACTGGCGCTCAAAATTGAATCCCACCACAGTGTGACATTTTCATCATGTTAGGAGCTAGCAAGCTACTGTAAGGCAGGTTTACTCTATAACACAGTTCCTATGTATATATAAGCATTGAGAGCAATAGTGAGAGATGATAAGTGCTATGGAGTGGATAATAGCAGGAGTTTAGTCACCCTGTAGCACTTGACAAGGACATGAGTGCTTTATTAGTGTTAATCCCACAGGTTTTCTCCTTGTCGCTCCTCAGATTACTGGTGTAGATCATCATTACCATATCAGACTAAAGAAAAGAAGCCTCTGATTACTCATTACAGTCAACCAGCTTCATAATAACCCAGGAGGATGGTAATACAATGCAACACAATTCAGATAAAGACTTGGAGGCTGTAGGTCACTCACACCCAGTACAGATTTCCTCAAATCGCTCTTGAACTCCGGCAACAGACTGAGGCAATAGATGTCCGTTCTGTATGCACAGCGGGGATAGCCAATAGCACTTCCCTGATACAGCTGGCCATGCTGTATCCAATAACACACAGAGGACTAAATGAAAGATACAGTATACACATAAGCTTCTAGATCAGTGTTGGGGAGTAGATCAGTGTTGTCAAACTAGAGATTTAACTACATGTTGCAGTAGCTTGGATTCAAATCTAGGTAGTGTTTTCAGTAGTTAATTACTTGTTTTGCCATGTAGCGTTATCGCTAAATATTGGAACTACACACTACTTTTTTTAGCTAAAATAAAATATGGGTGAATTAGGCAATAATTTATTTTCATTTTCGACATCAGACCTGCTTAATTCTTATTTGAAACATAGTTTTTGTGTTTAATAGGCTAAATGAAACATTCTGTTCACATCTGACTCCAGTGATCTGTTCTGCAATTTGGAGTTTATGACATTTCAGATGTAGATCATTTATCACTAAGAAGTTTGGATGTAGTGAATGATGTAGTAACTTCAGTTAAGTAACGTTTAGCTGTAGTATATCTTAACTTCTTCCAGTGTGAAGTAATTGGTCAACTATTTTCCGAGTAGCTTACCCAACACTGCTGCTAGTGTTTCCTATTAACATCAATTATGAACTGGGCAGAGAGCATCAAGCTGGACATAATGAGGTTCAAATGAAACACGTAGTCTTATTGTCAGTTCTAATCTGTTGGTTTTGATTGTTCTAACCACACCTAATAGCTGTTTGGGAGGTGGATTATCTTTATAGCACCATAGATATCTACAAATATTCATTTCATTCAGGTTTTCTATTCTTGCTTGCCTGAAACAAAAAAAGGAACCTGGAAAAATGTCTAGTTGCTAACACACGCTGTCATACAATTTCCTGACATACTGGTCCACCTGATATGGGAAGCTGCAGGTAATTGCATGGTTTCAAATAACTCAAGGCTTAACAGTGTTGGAAAACAGTGTGACTGTTGTTGTTGTTTGTTCGTGCTCACTGCTCCCTAACACTCAAGTTATACACTTGTTACATGATGTATTACAGAAATATGACATTGTTGGACATTGTTATTCCGATGAAGTCTGTTCAATGTACCTGTGAATATCCAAATAGATCCCTGAATCTAGTGTTCTCTTTTTAAACTCGAAAATGATCCATGCTCATTACTCTGGTGTGATATTAAATCATGTTTATATTCACCTTGACACAAAACAACGATATACAGTTTGTTAGGTCCTAGAAAGCATACTGCTTTTACCATAATGAAAAAAACATAATAACACAAAAGGCAATGTATAAACAATTGCACATTATTATCATAATAAATCATAATGACTGAGAGTAACATTTTGTTTAGCTGAATAATATTATGCCAAGACAGTAGGCTATTCCCAATATTCCGCTCCAGTCAAGAGCATTCACAGAAATGTTTATTGCAGCACTTTGGCAAAGGTAAGCCTACTATGAGTAGCTAATGTGTCTTGGCATTTGGTTGAATTCACATTCTGTATTGACTATTGAGAACGAAATTGACTATTGAGACCGATTGACGCAACACGGCATAACCGATTCTTTTTTGCATTCGTTTTGTAGAGAGACTATATGGCGCGTAATCTATAGTATTATATATCACATAATAGCAAAACAAATAAAAGCTTACAACCCTCTTTAAAAGCCATTAGAAATACTGATACATTTTTGTTGTTTTTTTATCTGTAAAATGTTCAGTATTATTTGACAAAACATGGACACTTATTGACATGCAAATGAATTTAAAACCCTGTGCCTTAACATTCATTTCCACATTACTATATTATTTCCAAAGTCACTTCGGAAACACAGACTGACATGACCTGGTAAAATACTTTTACGCGCGCCTCAAAACCTTGCCTAATCAAGCTGATAAGAAACAATGTCACGAAAATCATTCCTCAAAACTGTATGCTAATAGTGTTCACAAACCTGAGTTCTTGAGGGGTGACAGACAACACGTCGTTATTGTTAGAAGAGACAGGGTTGGTCAAACTTCGTGCTCTATGATGTGCGCTCTTGCTGGTAGCATGTGTTGCTCATGCGCTCTCCTGTCGGGGCGACTATTTGATGAGTGCTATTGCGCGAGTCTCTTAAAGCACCCCCACCCTCCTCTTCTCTTTCTAGGAGACAGTCATCCAATCAGAAAAAAATACATCACACAATACAGTAACACAAATAATGCCTAGGATAGTACTGTAATTCGAGCATGTACTTTATGTGCACATAATTTTTTATACAATAAAAATAGGCAAACTATAAACAATGTTAAATCTGATTATTAATGTATAGGCCTACAGGTGACTTTGGATCTGATGATGATACATCATACTAAAGTGTGATGACAAATGCATGTTTTCCATTCCATGGAGCACACCAATGCCAGCAGCTGTGTTCTGTTGACACCTCATAAGGCTTCAAAACATAGTGGAATCAATGTACTTAACCCTTAACCCAACGTACTTAACCCTAAGCCCCTTTAGCATTGAAAATATTCACATTACTCCAGCCCTCTATTTTTAGGACTCCCCCATGAGACATTGTATAATTTGAACACTGCTTGCATCATACCACTGCCCTGTAAAGCTGGTTGGATGCCCTGCCCCACCCCCTCCTCCCCCTAACTCTTCACTACTCACCTTTAAACTTTTTCAACTGCCTTTACTACAGGAAACAGCCCAATGCCCAGTCAAAAAATGTACTGGACTTGGTTATTCCATAAGATGAGAGAGAGTAGTTACAGTGAAGCCGATACTCAACTACAGTCTCTGCTGTGTCTCTGTCAGATCTCACCTCACCACCATCACAGTCCGTCTCTCACCTCCAAACATGCCTCCTTCAGCCTAACCATCTATCCTTCCACCTCTCTGCTCCTCCATCCATCCATCCTCCCTCGAGACCCAGTCCCAGGACCCCTCTCCCAGACTTCATTCCAAGGGAAAGGTGGCAGCTGAGCCATCTGGTCCACCTGCTGCCATCCTCTTGTCACTCTGCCAGGCTTCATCAGTGCCAGGCGCTTCAACGATGCCTCCTCCAATGGGTCAGAGGAGCCCGGGTGAGGGCAGAACCACAGAGTCGTTCCAGACGAGTCCTGGATGCTTCACGCCCATAATTATATTTACTACAGCACTGTTCCTGCTTGCAACCATCCACCATTTTGGCCGGCAAAAGAACCCAATCTGAATGTGTTTTAGGATTTTTGTGAGTTTCCATGATCAGCTTGGTTCCCTGGATTCTAAACCCAGTCAATTTAAATTAAATGGATGACAATAATTTGAGAACAAATTTCCCAACAATATCAAGTATTCCTTCCAGATTCATTACTGAGGAGGGCTATGAAGGCCTACACGCTATTCTGTTCAAACCTTTGACAACCCAGCTGGATACACACAAATGACCAGGACTTCAATTCTAATTAAACCAAAAAAAAGAGAGAGAGAGGAAAGAGAGAGGAAAGAGAGAGGAGAGAGACAGAGAGAGAGAGACAGAGAGAGAGACAGAGAGAGAGGAAAGAGAGAGACAGAGAGAGAGGAAAGAGAGAGGAGAGAGAGACAGAGAGAGGAAAGAGAGAGGAGAGAGAGACACAGAGAGAGAGGAAAGAGAGAGGAGAGAGAGGAAAGAGAGAGGAGAGAGAGACAGAGAGAGAGAGAAAGAGAGAGACAGAGAGAGAGAGAGAGAGTGCCTGCTTGTCTCCCTGTATTTGCATGCATGTGTATATGCTTGTCAAGCTCTGGGAAGCAAGTGTGGTTCCCATCTCTCCCATGGCATGTTTCTGTCTGACTGTCAGTGAGTGAAGGAGTGCAAATGTCACCCATGTGTCTGATGGGAGGTCTATGGAGGAGGAGGAGGAGGAGGAGGAGGAAGAGGAGGAGGAGGAGGAGGAGGAGGGGGAGGAGAGGATGATGAGGTTGAAGTTGAGGAAGCTGGAGTGGCAGTCCCAGGGCGTCCCAGTTGGTTGACTGACTGACTGACTGGCTGACTGGCTGACTGACTGACTGACTGACTGACTGACTGGCTGACTGACTGGCTGACTGGCTGACTGGCTGACTGGCTGGCTGACTGGCTGGCTGGCTGGCTGACTGGGTGACTGGCTGTCTGGCTGGCTGGCTGGCTGACTGACTGGCTGACTGGCTGACTGGCTAACTGGCTGACTGGCTGGCTGGTGGTCTGGCAGCTGTGAGCCTGTTAACCAGGGTAAGTGAAGTAGCTGAGGCCAGAGAGGCAGGCGAAGACAGGGTAAGGTAGGTGGCCCAAGCCAATCAATAACCTGGATAATGAGAACTGAGGGGTGTCATTATGGTCGCCCTCGGGCGGAGAATGCCTCCTCGTCCATAAAGAGCACTGCCTTCTCCTCGGAACACAAACACACGTAATTAACCTTTAGAGCCAGCCAGTCACTGAGGATGTCCTGCTTTGTTGTTTTCCCTCATAAGCAACAGGGCTTTTTCCTCATTTTAATGAAGAATGAAACATGTACAAATTCTCACCAAGCTCAAATGAAGCCCAGTGCTCATTTAGTATTAGTGTGTGTTCAAATACAGTGTGCTGTGGTTTAGGGAAAATGTCCACTTCATATATGGCAATAGGCTGCATTTAGAAAAGCAGCCCAATTCTGATCTTTTTTCCATTAATTGGGCCCTTGACTCTTTTTCAGAGCTGATCTAATTGATCAAAAGATACATTTCTGAAGAAAATATCAGAATTGGGCAGCCTGTGTAAACGCAGCCATAACAGTGAAAATACAAAGTCCAGGGGCCTCATTTATCAATCATGCATAGGTACAAATCTGTGCATGGGATCATTTCCACGCAAAGTGTGAGATGTATCAATAGAAATGCCGGTTCAAATGCTAGTCGGAACAAGGAAACTCAGAAATGTCTGACTTGCTGATTCTTTGAACGCGGCACGTGTATAACTACAACCAGTTAACGAGTCGAAATGTCCGAGTTTCCTAGTTCCGACTAGCACATCAACGCGGCAATACGCGTGCTTGGGAGTGTGCTTAAATGTATGCAGAGCCATGTCCATGCGTACATACACACAGTGCCAAGCCGTGAAATAATGAAACGAACTTCTTGTCAAGCATAGAATGGGGGAAAAAATACATTATGTGTTGAAATTGTCAGAAATTGTGAGAGTAATAACTAAATCATTTTTCGATGTCATTGTATTTCCATTGTGAATTCATGCAACATATCTTGACAGGCATATCATTTGACGACGACAGTGCATTTTTTACGATAATAATCCATATAAAGTACAGTAATGTTACACGTGTTAAAGTGAAACAATTGTTGAAATACTATAAAGACTGAGATAATGTGAAATCGAATGAGAGGCTGATCTTGCTCTGTTTGAAGATTTGGCATATGCTGAATTTCGCAGAAAGCGTTTTTAGAGACAGGTGAACTTTTTTTACGGGATAAATTACAGATTGGCTCATCAAATTTAATTTCACAAAACGAATCTTATAGTATTTTTTTGCAAGGACTTAAGGCCTACTTTAAAAAAGCAAACACTTGCCATTCCAGTGCAAATCCAAGTGTTATCCAGCCTGTTTTTTTGGCAGCGGGAGCATCCCGATCGTTTTTGATGCAATCATCAGCAAAACGAACTGTTACATACAATTTCCATAAATCATCGCACAAAAGGTTGAAGTCAAGAGGGGTTTCTTTGCCATCAATGGGTTCCCAAATACGAACGGAGCAATAGACGTCACCCACATCACCATAAAAGCACCATCGCAAAACGAGTTCAACTATGTGAACAGAAAAGGTTTCCACTCTTAATGTGCAGGTTATGTGATCCGCAAAAGACCCTGCTGAATCAGGTGGCAAGCTGGCCAGGTGGTAGGCGCGTCACCTTCATTCTGTAGAACATCAATGTTGGCCTATAGGCCTACAGGAAGGAGCCGTTGAGGATGGATGGCTTATTGGTGAGTGTTCCCATTTGATATATATTTGCCATTGCTATAGCAACTCATTGTCTTAATAGTCCTCTCTTTATAGCTATGTTATTTACATATTTTTTTATATTTTTTTATTTCCACATGATATTGATAAATGAGGCTCCAGGAATGTCTGATAAATCACACTTTTTCTATGCATATGAACATTGTAAATTCCGTTCCTAAACAGTACTTTAGAATAGTTTCTATGCAATATTGATAAATGAGTCACCAGGGATTTACACTAACAGAGGGAAGTAGAAGTGTGTTTTTCTAAATATCCTGTTAAAGCGAGGTATTTTGTCCTGGCAACTCAAAACTGGAGCTCATACAATTAACCCCTGCTCATATAGACAGGGTTAGGTGTTACATAATGTGCACATGTACAGTACATGACAACAGAGACATATGTTTGAAGGCTTTTTTGTTGAGTTTAACAACTCTCCACTTCCCCAAGTCCAACATCCCTCAAAGCCTAATCCCTTTCTAGCTCAACACCAGGCTGCACTTGAATAATTGTGGATTTGATTATTATAACAATAAGCACCAACTGAACAAACTCCCTCTTCAAAGTGTTGAAACCACATGTCAACGTCAGCATTACCATAAGGAATCATACAGTAATGTGTCCAATTTCCTTCAGAGGATTAAAATATGTCTTCTCTTATGTATGTTTCTCAGCTCATCAGTGTGTGTGTGTCTGTGTGCGTGATCAGTGTTCCTCCAGTGACCTTCATGTTGTGGAGAAGCATACATCACACGCATTACATTACGGCCACTGACCAGTCCAAGCCCAAGCCTCTCCTGGCTGACCCACACTGCACGGACCATTAACTATTTCATTTTTATGTACACTGAACTAAAATATAAACGCAACATGTAAAGTGTTGGTCCCATGTTTCATGAGCTGAAATAAAAGATCCCAGAAATGTTCCACACATACAAAAAACTTACTTCTCTCAAATGTTGTGGACAAATTTGTTTACATCCCTGTTAGTGAGCATTTCTCCATTGCCACAATCATCCATCCACATGACAGAAGCTGATTAAACAGCATGAACATTACACAGGTGTACCTTGTGCTGGGGATAATAAAAGGCCACTCACAAATGTGCAATTTTGTCAAACAACACAGTGCCACAGATGTCTCAAATGTTGAGGGAGTGTGCAATTGCCATGCAGGAATGCCCACCAGAGCTGTTGCCAGTTCATTTAATGTAAATTTTTCTATCATAAGCCGCCTCCAACGTCATTTTAGAGAATTTGGCAGTACGTCTAACCGGCCTCACAACTACAGACCACGTGTATGGCATTGTGTGGGCGAGCGGTTTGCTGATTAACGTTAACGTTATGAACAGAGTGCCCCATGGGGGAGCTGGGGTTATGGTTTGGGCAGGCATAAGCTACAGAAAACAAACACAACTGCAGTTCATCGATGGCAATTTGAATGTGCAGAGATACCATGACGAGATCCTGAGGCCCATTGTCGTGCCATTCATCCGCCGCCATCACCTCGTTGTTACAGCATGATAATGCACGGCCCCATGTCACAAGGATCTGTACACAATTCCTGGAAGCTAAAAAAGTACTAGTTCAGCCTGATCAACTCGATGCGAAGAAGATGTGTCGTGCCGCATGTGGCAAATCGTGGTCACACCAGATACGGACTGGTTTCTGGTCCACTCACCTACCTTTTTCAAAAGTTATCTGTGAGCAACAGATCCATATCTGTATTCCCAGTCATGTGAAATCAATAGATTAGGGCCTAATTCATGTATTTCAATTGACTGATTTACATATATGATCTGTAAGTCAGTAAAATCTTGGAAATTGTTGCATATTGCATTTATATTTTTGTTCAGTATAATTATCCCATACTAGCTGGCCAGCTCTCAGGCTGCACCATTCTGGGTACACTCTGCCTCAGAGAGAGGCCTTCTCTGGTCCATGGACATTACATAGCACTGTAACAACCCGAGTACAAGTACAAGGCCCGGGGTGCTAGGCATTCAGTACTATGCATTCTATGTATGGGAATGATAACTGCCATTCACCATCCACTTCTAAAGAGCCAACAGGTACAGATTAATACAGTGAAGGCATTCATCCTTCTGGTATTCCAATGGGACAGCTCTCATGATGGCAGAATGAGAATGTAATGTGTGATAGGGACATTATATTCCCCCAATGACCTTGGAAATTGGAGTTGTACAATTTATGTTACAGCCTGAGAACGCAAGGTGTGTTTACTGTTAGGCAGAAACACATAGTAGGCCTTAGTGAGAATACTTTCATATTCATAAGCTGTTAATTATGCATAGCTCTGTAATGGAAGGAAACAGTTTACACTGAGTGTACGAAACATTAGGAACACCTTCCTAATATTGAGTTGCACCCCATGTTGACTCCAATGCTTCCCACAGTTGTGTCAAGTTGGCTGGATGAAACCGGTGCGCCTGGCACCCACTACCAATCCCCGTTCAATGACACTTACATATTTTGACTTGATCATTCACCCTCTGAATAGCACACATTCACAATCCATGTCTCAATTGTCTCAATGCTGAAAAATCCTTCCTTGGGGCCTCCCGAGTGGTGCAGCGGTCTAAGGCACTGCATCGCGGTGCTAGTGGCGTTGCTACAGACCCGCATTCGATCCCAGGCTGTATCACAACCGGCTGTGATCAGGAGTCCCATAGGGCGACACACAATTGGCCCAGCGTCGTCCAAGTTATGGGAGTGTTTGGCCAAGGGGGCTTTACTTGGCTCATCGCGCTCTAGCGACTCCTTGTGGCGGGCCGGGCGCCTGCAGGCTGACCTCAGTTGTTAGTTGAACAGTGTTTCCTCCGACACATTGGTGCGGCTGACTTCAGGGTTAAGCGGGCGGGTGTTAAGAAGTGCGGTTTGGCGGGTCATGTTTCGGAGGACGCATTACTCGACCTCCCGTTGGAGAGTTGCAGCGACGAGACAAGGAAAAGGGGGTAAAATACAACAACAAAAAATCCTTCTTTAACCTGTCTCCTCCCCTTCATCTACACTGATTGATGTGGATTTAACAGGTGGCATCAATAAAGGATCATAGCTTTCACCTGGTCAGTCTATGTCATGAAAGAGCAGTTGTTCCTAATGTTTTGTACACTCATTGTATATCTGTGTTTACAGAAGTTGTGTTGGTTGGCTGGTCGGAGAATTCTGGGGATGTCTGATTGATGTAGGCCTACTCCTTGTGTCGTGAACTTGATCATGAGGAAAATGTGCCTGCAGTAACCCTTATATGCTGTACAACTCTCTCAGCTGCTTCTACCATCAATGTTCTGATTCTCTCAATAACCTCTCTCAATAGCCTATCGCAGAACAAACTGCTTTTGCCTACAAGTCCAGTCTGAGGGTAGAGTCCCAAGTGGCATGGATACAAACCAGCACAGTCTAACTCTTTTCTCACTTGAAGTTACAGAATTAAATGGGCCATCACTCATTTAGCAAAGTAGCTACAAAATGTAGTCTTTCCACATTACAATGATGGACAACGATATGGTAGGTCCATAACATGCAGCATGATGGAGTCAATTGTACTACATAACCTCTCTTGACATAAAGTAGCTCTTTCTGTGCTGTGTGTGCAGACTGCTCTGGCTATCCCTTAGTCACTGAGGAGGTCTAGGTAGGGGAATAGACAGAGATGAGAGAGGACAGTTTGCACAGATAACTATGACCAGACCAGCTGACTAATGACGCCCAATTTAAACATTCTCCACCCGATTAGCATCACCAGATTATTAATTCTGGCTACATTTAAAATGATTGATAATTTTCATAAATGAATGAAAAAAATAATTAATATATTAATAAGGAATGAGGGCCGAGTCACGTCAGAGGCAGCCAGCTGCGCCGATGCCATGAATCACTTTCAAATGTGTTATTTTCCCCAGAGTTGCCAGTGGAGAGAACCTATCCCAGTCCTTCATGCACACACACTCCCACCCACCCACACACACAGGGCCTGGCTAAAGGTTGCTCTCGAAAAATGGGTTTTTAACCTCAAATGTATTAAATAAGGGTTAAAGGAAAGGACGTCTAACCAGGGTATGTCTCCAGTGGTTTGACTGTATGGCCTCTGCTCTGGATTGAACCCTGAATCACCCCCTCCTTCCCCCTCCAGTTTAATGAATCAATATTGTCTATATTGTTGTCTATATACTGTGATTAACAGCAGACTGGGTTCAATATAGTTTAATCACAGGCTTGTCTGGTGTCATTAGAAAGCGGTGACAGGGAGCCTCCCTCAGATGAAGATATCAGCAGAGGGATTGAGGTCTTCAGTCCAATCACAGTCTGGATCTTCAGTGACCCAGGGAGGAAGGAGGTGAGGCTTCCCCAGGCAAGGTGAGACCAACCAGGCAGGAAATTACATGTTCAGGCCCCTGAACCAGCTCCCACCAGCTCCACCCAACCACTGATGAAATAAGTTGATGTCGATGCAAAATTAAAGCCCAGAAAAAAACAATTATTTGACAGAGCTTAAGATGACAGTTAACAAATTAAATTGAATTTTTTCATAATTACTGCCACTTTCAAATGAAGCGTTACCAGCCAAAGACATCAATAATGGAAAATGTTAATTATGAGTGAAGGAGTTCTGGAGGTAATTATGTTGGGCCAAATGGATTTCTCCAGCCAACTAAAGTGTGTTTTTTTATTGATGGGGACTCTCGTGATTGCATGGGGGAAGTCACTGAGTCGAGCAGAGTTTGTGGACCTTTAGTGATTTGTCTCTCGGAATTCACAGTTTCTTGGACAAAGTCTCAGGAAAGCCATAAGTGTTCTCCAACCAGAACAAGGGTAAAGTTCAGATGGAAAGTTTTTTTTATGTGATCAGGTTACATGGCAAAGGAAAACTCTTGGCCCTATTAATTATTTTACAATAAGTGACCTGATTGGATTAAACACCTATCCCTGGTTGTTTTTTGTGAATATTTGATCACAGTTGACCTGACCGAACACGGTGAATTAAGGTTAGTCGTGCTGAGGTTCTCATGTCAAGAGGAAAATCGCTTATTGCCTCTGGGAACTGACCTGACCTGGATAGTGTGAACTGAAGCAACTGCCCAAGAAGCTTCAATGGAGCCATTAAGGTATTCACTAGACCAGGTGGGGTGGAGAGAGAGGGGCGTGGTAAGAGAGGAGGGAGCGATTCAGGGCTCCCGAGTGGCGCAGCTGTCTAAGGCACTGCATCTCAGTGCAAGAGGCGTCACAACAGTCCCTGGTTGGATTCCAAGCTGTATCACATCCGGCCATGATTGGGAGTCCCATAGGGCGGCGCACAATTGTCCCAGCCATCGTCTGGGTTTGGAGGGGGTAGGCCAACATTATAAATCAGAATTTGTTCTTCACTGACTTGCCTAGTTAAATAAAGGATAAAAAATAGAGAGAGAGGAGGGAGAAGGGGGGCATTACACAATTTAATTGACTCTGCTCTCTTTATCAGTCACCAGTAAAGGGAGGTGGGGGGAGACGCTAGGCTGTTTTCGATATATTTAATTTCCTCCTTTAATATATTTGATCAAAATCTTCCCCTGCTTCCTGAATCTCCTCCTCCTTCCTCCCCCCGTCCTCTTTACCTCCTCCTCCCATCCGTCCTCTTTAACTCCTCCTCCCCCCGTCCTCTTTACCTCCTCCTCCCATCCGTCCTCTTTACCTCCTCCTCCCATCCGTCCTCTTTACCTCCTCCCATCCGTCCTCTTTACCTCCTCCTCCCCTGTCCTCTTTACCTCCTTCCTCCCCCCGTCCTCTTTACCTCCTCCTCCCCTGTCCTCTTTACCTCCTCCTCACATCCGTCCTCTTTACCTCCTCCTCCCATCCGTCCTCTTTACCTCCTCCTCCCCTGTCCTCTTTACCTCCTCCTCCCATCCGTCCTCTTTACCTCCTCCTCACCTGTCCTCTTTACCTCCTCCTCCCCTCCGTCCTCTTTACCTCCTCCCCTCCGTCCTCTTTTCCACCTCCTCCCCTCCGTCCTATTTTCCTCCTCCTCCCCTCCGTCCTCTTTACCTTCTCCTCCCCTCTGCCCTCTTTACCTCCTCCTCCCCTCCATCCTCTTTTCCTCCTCCTCCCCTCCGTCCTCTTTACCTCCTCCTCCCCTCCATCCTCTTTTCCTCCTCCTCCCCTCCGTCCTCTTCACCTCCTCCTCCCCCCACCCTCTTTACCTCATCCTCCCATCCATCCTCTTTACCTCCTCCTCTCCCCTGTCCTCTTTACCTCCTCCTCCCCTCTGTCCTCTTTACCTCCTCCTCTCCCCCGTCTTCTTTACCTCCTCCTCTCCCCCGTCTTCTTTACCTCCTCCTCTCCCACGTCTTCTTTACCTCCTCCTCTCCCCCGTCTTCTTTACCTCCTCCTCCCATCCGTCCTCTTTACCTCCTCCTCCCCCCGTCCTCTTTACCTCCTCCTCCCATCCGTCCTCTTTACCTCCTCCTCCCCTACGTCCTCTTTACCTCCTCCTCCCCCCGTCCTCTTTACCTTCTCCTCCCCTCCGTCCTCTTTACCTCCTCCTCCCCTTCGTCCTCTTTACCTTCTCCTCCCCTCTGTCCTCTTTACCTCCTCCTCTGTCCCGTCCTCTTTACCTCCTCCTCCCATCCGTCCTCTTTACCTCCTCCTCCCCTAAGTCCTCTTTACCTCCTCCTCCCCTTCGTCCTCTTTACCTTCTCCTCCCCTCTGTCCTCTTTACCTCCTCCTCCCCCCGTCCTCTTTACCTCCTCCTCCCCTCAGTCTGCTATCCATCAAGATATCTGACTTTAATATGCTTTAGCAAGGATTATAAGCCATTCATCACGCAGGTGAGGCCCAGGCACTGCCACACGGCACATTTCATAGGCCAGTAAGCGTCAGCGGAGGTCAGCTGTAGCTCCGCTAATGCTGCTATTTATTCCGGCAGGCAGAGCCGGATCCATCCGTCACTCCCAGCCGTCTCACCAGACACCCCCGCCCACACCTTTTATGGAGCCATGAGCCGCTCCTTAGTTAACATAATTTTATCTCTTGATTGGTCTTTTGTATGGGAGAAATGGAAGAGGGTAGAGAGAGAAACAGACAAACAGATGTTATAGACAAAGTACAGAAAGTTCTGCAGTTTTTAAAATAAAAGCATCAAGGTTTGAACCTTCTTTCCTCCTTGAGGGAAATCAGGGCTGGGCTCTCCTATAGGGGTTCTAGCAGTATGACACTATGTGACCTCAATATTCCAGGAATAATAAGTCACTTACACCTCTGTGGTCGTCAAGGACAATAGTCCTTGCGCTGTGCTGAGCCAGGGCACTGAGGATCACTGGTGCACAGCAGTCTATGGGAATTAACTCACAACAGAAGGAAAGAGTACATTTTTTTGTAGTTGTTAATGACTTCAATTACTCTTCGAAGTCTATTAGCCCATATCGTCTTCACATGGGAACAGTGAGGTCAAAAAAGTTAAAAGTACATCTTTGAAAATTAAATGAGAGAAAACCTGATGTAAAAAAATATGGATTTTAACATCTGGAATTAGGAACATCTGGAATTAGCATGCATAATAATGTAAGTCACAGTGCAACTTAGTCATCTTTAATAAATGATATGGTACAGTAATTAACAGTCATAATGGTTATGACTGTTAATTACTGTACCATATTATTGCAGTACTATGAATACAATAAATACAACTTTGGGTTCCGTTCTTTAAAGTCATTCCATATACAGTACTTCCCCATAATTGTGTGTAGCAGCTAATTGTATTGTAACAAATGGACATGCTCAAAACCCCTGATCAGTAAAATGCAAATACTGTAGAAGTGTTCATGACCTTTGCATTAGTCCCCTTTTCTGAGCAAAGCCAGCTGTAGCTAATTGTGGTGAATGAATGCCTGGTGGTGTCGATGGCCTACCCTGTTGCGATTCAGTGGGTTTTTGTAATAACTGATATAATGTCTGGTTGGTGAGGAAACTTAGGGTCCATTCTCATTCACCAGAATTAAGAAGAATTCCGAGAGATTCGAGAGGTATCGATTCTTAAGAGACATTACTGTAATGTAAACCTGTGTATTTCTCACGTCTTGGGCACTACCTCCGGAAGTCGCACACGATACTCGCCCGACCATTGCCCCCCTCTAAGCAGGACAATGTAAGCAAAATTGTCTCATTGAGCCCAACGATCATACAGTAAAAATACTAATAGCAGAACAATGTTTTTGAAACATCTGAAGTGTAGAGATTTTCGTGATATTTGAAATTGTAGTAACAGCTACAGTTTTGTTCTCCCCTTTGCTGTTCTGAGACACCATCCAGGCAAGAAGCTAATCAACTCAAAATCTAAATCCAATAGGACCTTCATCATCATTACAGTTATTGATAGGGCGTTGAAAGCAGGACTGCCCTGTGGACCACTCCATGCTCTGATTTACTTTATGGATTAACTGTCGCTAGACCAGAGCAAACAGCTGCTTGAGGGAAGGGGAAAGGGGCCCACCACGAGTCTGAGGTGAGTCTGTCAGAGCAGCAGCATAGATGTTGGGAGGGGAGTGTATACTGTATATACACACATATACACAGCTTGTGTATGGTTCTCTGTTATAACAATCGTTTCTATACTATGGCAGCCCCCAACACAGACAGGGCTTCTCTTCTCTCAGTTCTTATCTTCCCTACTTCTCCTTTTACTCAAACTCAAAAACCATCCATTCCATTAGTCTGTCTGGTCGCTCACTTTTCAATGGGATTCAATTTCCATACTGAAGGAGAAATACAACCTAACATGTTGGCACAACCCATCACTTTGTCAGTCAAACACTAACTTATACAGACAGTATGCAATATATATACTGTAATCCCAGGTACACTGTCTGGGGCCTCATTATGAAGCCATTGGTGACTGGTTGAGACAGGAAGTTGTATTTACAGCCCGGCTCCTTTTGTACTTTTACAGAAATCCTCCCTGTCTCCCTCCCGGCAAAGGCAGATATGACTGGCCACTAAATCTTCTGATAAATGGCGGCCCTATACAGCACCAACGGAGGCTCAGGGGGGGGAAGGAGAAGCTCTACGATCGATACAAACAGGGTTTGCCATCATCTTCCTTTTACACAGCAGAATCATAGATTCCCGTAAAGAATCCACCCTCACAATTAGAGCAGTGTGTGTGGAGAGTGGAAGGGTGATTACATTTGTGGAGAAGGAGCGTGAAAGGAGAGAGCGACGAGAAGAGAAGAAAGGTTGTGCCTCCTCTTGGCTCTTCTCACCCTCCTCATTGGCTCCAGGCGACCTGAAGCAGTCTGTGTTTATAAGCCCATTGTATGCAGGCCCAAAGAGCACCTGTCAGCGGGCACAAACTGTAAATACCCACAGATGTGAGTTGAGGCACAGTCCCCTGTACCCTTCGCCTCTCCGTCAAGCTGTGCAGGGACAGAGAGGAGAGTGGTCAGAGCACAGTCCTAACACATTACTATGACACACCATCCCAGCCCCTCATCTCCAATGCTAAACAAATAATCAGAAAAGAAAGGGCCTCTATTTGATTAGTGGTAGATATATTCATGACACGTGCCCACGTTGGTTATTCCGCCCATCTGATATCGACGGCTTATGTTGTGGGAGAGAAAAGGTATGAAAATGAGATATGGTTATGATTGGAGTGAATTTTATGAGGAAGAAATGTAGCGTTCTAAGCTGGAAGGTCCTGGACATCATCACTCAATACAGCAATAACAACAGAAGCTTTTGGAAAAGATAGAAAGATAACCTTTTAAGAAAAAGTCATTTTAAAATCAGAAGCAATATCCCCCCCAAAAATGTGAAAGTTGCAGAGGAACATTGATTATAATACTCTCAAGACCAAGATAATACCACAGCATAGTAAAGTATTAAAAGATTGTGATTTAACCTTGACAGTGTATTACAGAACAATACCCAGTAAGACCAGGGGATTGACGAGACCCTGAACCTGGAGACTCTGGGGGATAACAAACACAGTGAGAGGGAGATAGAATGACTGAGTTATAGTCTCTCAAGCCCAGACAGACACAACAACCATCGCAGTCCCATTATGGTAACTCTGGTGTACAGCACACTGCCTGTTACTGTACTCCATTCCGCACACAGCCATCGCCGCACACGTAAGCCCGCACACTCACTCTCTCTCAGAAGCACTTCAGTTAGGCCATGGTTCACTCAGAAGTGTGGTCCACTCAAGACAGACAGAATAGCCCTGTCTCTAACACTCTCTCCCCTGGACACATCCTGACCTTTACCATGACTTACACACACTAATAATGTCACAGTGCCCCACTGCAACACACACACACACCCACTAGAGAAAAATACAATTCATTGGCAGAACTGATGCAATAAAGCCAAATAGAATGATATGTTTATAGCAATGTGCACCACAGTTGTTTTTTATGACCCTTTAAAAACTACTACTACTGGTTTGATGGTTGTAGCCATCCATTGTACCATTAACAATCACCCATATTAGAAAACTTATTTCATTTCAAACTTCACATGTCTTTAGTATAGATACTTATCGTAATGAATGATATCAGCAAAATGCCTTCAGTAAGTGGTCGGTATCGATCATTTTTGGTTTATTGTCCCAGCTCTAGCACCCATACACACACGTTGTGTGTTTAATGAACTGCCCAAATCAGAGGCTCTTTTCCAGAGCCAACATCAGATGATGACAACTGAGAAACATACCCCAGGGGTTGAGGTTTCTTTTCACTGGTTCTCTCACCTCTGTCAATTCATCAATTAGAGACAGAAGGATAGAAGATGGGGTGATGCTGGATAGGGAGAGGGTGCTGGGGGAACTCAAGGACAGCCAAGTCAATGGGGCATCAGAAAAAGAGGAAGAGAGGGTGATTAAACAAATAGAAAGAGGACAGGCATGAAACACTTGACCTCTAACTCAACAAAACAAAGGAGATGATCGTGGACTTCAGGAAGAGGGAGCACCCCCCCCACCCATGGGACAGTAGTGGAGAAGGTGGAAAGTTTTAAGTTCCTCGGCGTACACATCACAGACAAACTGAAATGGTTCACCCACACAGACAGTCTGGTGAAGAAAGCGCCTCTTCAACCTCAGGAGGCTGAAGAAATGTGGCTTGTCATCTAAAAAACACTCTCAAATGGAGAGCATCCTGTCGGGCTGCATCACCGGCTGGTACTGCAACTGAACTGCCATCAACTGCAAGTCTCTCTAGAGGGTAGGGTATGCACAACGCATCACCGGGGGCAAACTACCTCCCCTCCAGGACACCCACAGCACCCAATGTCACAGGAAGGCCAAAAAGATCATCAAGGACAACATCCACCCGAGCCACTGCCTGTGGTCAGTACAGGTGCATCAAAGCTGGGACCGAGAGACCAGCCAGCGTGTCAGGGGCTGATTGTGTGTCAGCACTTATCTGTCCAACGAGGGAGAACTCCCTCTCTCTGGGTCTTGGCAGGGCAATGTGTATGTGTGTGTGTTAAAGCAGACCTCAGCTGGCATGTCTAAAAATCACTGCCAATTGTGTGTTTGTTTGTAAACGCTGCTTACATAGCAATGAGTAATAGTATTCATATGCATTTGTATGTCAGGTCCTCTCCAGGTCAGTGTGTTTGTAGCTGACTTTTCTCTGACAACCATGGTCTGTGGGGAATTCTCTGGGGTGGTCTGGATGCGTTTTTGCCTCTTGGTGGACTGTGTGTGATAGACCACCCCGCCTGTGTTGTGGAGGTGCAGTGTGACCGATGGGCAGCCCAGTAGGGAGCTACAGGCTCCTCATATGCCACCAGCTAAGGGGATCCATTATCGCAGACAGCCCTGGAATAGTGCGGGTGACTCAACAGGCAGGAGGTGGGTTTGTTCATCAGGCTTCCCTCACGTTCCAAAGGCCCGGGTAATCAATCCTGGTGCATCAGAGCTGGGAGCATCCACATGCACACATTGTCATCATCAGGCCCTGCTTCTCTATATTCTACTCGCTGTGCTGTCCGCCCTCACAGAGGTAATGGGTGACATCAGTCATGATAACGCCACCTGGCCACCTATCGTAGTGTGGTGTGTAGTAAGGCTCTCACCTTAGGACAGGAGAGGACAACTAGGGACACCAGTTTTTGGGAGAAAAACAATACTGTTAGTGAATCAAATTTGACTTAACCACAGCCTCAGTAATGAAACTTTTACAATCTACCCAGGTTGACACTCAATTGACTGAAGTAGAACCTTGAGACAAAACAAGAAGTTTGCCATTATGATTTGTTTTCTATGTACAAATAAAACATGGTTGGAATTCAGACATATTTATTTTTAAGTTGAGACTCAATCAATTTCCAAACGATAGCTAATCAAATCAAATTTATTTATATAGCCCTTCGTACATCAGCTGATATCTTTCCGACAGATAAGACCTAAACCAGGCCAGAACATGTCCGTGTAGACCAATTTGGGTTTCCAATCTCTCCAAAAGAATGTGGTGATCGATGGTATCAAAAGCAGCACTAAGGTCTAGGAGCACGAGGACAGATGCAGAGCCTCGGTCCGATGCCATTAAAATGTCATTTACCACCTTCACAAGTGCCGTCTCAGTGCTATGATGGGGTCTAAAACCAGACTGAAGCATTTCGTATACATTGTTTGTCTTCAGGAAGGCAGTGAGTTGCTGCGCAACAGCCTTCTCTAAAATCTTTGAGAGGAATGGAAGATTCGATATAGGCCGATAGTTTTTATATTTTCTGGGTCAAGGTTTGGCTTTTTCAAGAGAGGCTTTATTACTGCCACTTTTAGTGAGTTTGGTACACATTCAGTGGATAGAGAGCCGTTTATTATGTTCAACATAGGAGGGCCAAGCACAGGAAGCAGCTCTTTCAGTAGTTTAGTTGGAATAGGGTCCAGTATACAGCTTGAAGGTTTAGAGGCCATGATTATTTTCATCATTGTGTCAAGAGATATAGTACTAAAACACTTGAGCGTCTCTCTTGATCCTAGGTCCTGGCAGAGTTGTGCAGACTCAGGACAACTGAGGTTTGGAGGAATACGCAGGTTTAAAGAGGAGTCCGTAATTTGCTTTCTAATAATCATAATCTTTTCCTCAAAGAAGTTCATGAATTTATCACTGCTAAAGTGAAAGTCATCCTCTCTTGGGGAATGCTGCTTTTTAGTTAGCTTTGCCACAGTATCAAAAAGGAATTTCGGATTGTTCTTATTTTCCTCAATTAAGTTAGAAAAATAGGACGATCGAGCAGCAGTAAGGGCTCTTCGGTACTGTACGGTACCGTCCTTCCAAGCTAGTCGGAAGACTTCCAGTTTGGTGTGGCGTTCCAATCTTCTGGAAGCTTGCTTCAGAGCTCGGGTATTTTCTGTGTACCAGGGAGCTAGTTTCTTATGAGACATTTTTTTAGTTTTTAGGGGTGCAACTGCATCTAGGGTATTGCGCAAGGTTAAATTGAGATCCTCAGTTAGGTGGTTAACGGATTTTTGTCCTCTGGCGTCCTTGGGTAGGCAGAGGGAGTCTGGAAGGGCATCAAGGAATCTTTGTGTTGTCTGTGAATTTATAGCACGACTTTTGATGTTCCTTGGTTGGGGTCTGAGCAGATTATTTGTTGCAATTGCAAACGTAATAAAATGGTGGTCCGATAGTCCAGGATTATGAGGAAAAACATTAAGATCCACAACATTTATTCCATGGGACAAAACTAGGTCCAGCGTATGACTGTGACAGTGAGTGGGTCCAGAGACATGTTGGACAAAACCCACTGAGTCGATGATGGCTCCAAAAGCCTTTTGGAGTGGGTCTGTGGACTTTTCCATGTGAATATTAAAGTCACCAAAGATTAGAATATTATCTGCAATGACTACAAGGTCTGATAGGAATTCAGGGAACTCAGTGAGAAACGCTGTATATGGCCCAGGAGGCCTGTAAACAGTAGCTATAAAAAGTGATTGAGTAGGCTGCATAGATTTCATGACTAGAAGCTCAAAAGACGAAAACGTCATTTTTTTTTTTGTAAATTGAAATTTGCTATCGTAAATGTTAGCAACACCTCCGCCTTTGCGGGATGCACGGGGATATGGTCACTAGTGTAGCCAGGAGGTGAGGCCTCATTTAACACAGTAAATTCATCAGGCTTAAGCCATGTTTCAGTCAGGCCAATCACATCAAGATTATGATCAGTGATTAGTTCATTGACTATAATTGCCTTTGAAGTAAGGGATCTAACATTAAGTAGCCCTATTTTGAGATGTGAGGTATCATGATCTCTTTCAGTAATGACAGGAATGGAGGTGGTCTTTATCCTAGTGAGATTGCTAAGGCGAACACCGCCATGTTTAGTTTTGCCCAACCTAGGTCGAGGCACAGACACGGTCTCAATGGTGATAGCTGAGCTGACTACACTGACTATGCTAGTGGCAGACTCCACTATGCTGGCAGGCTGGCTAATAGCCTGCTGCCTGGCCTGCACCCTATTTCATTGTGGAGCTAGAGGAGTTAGAGCCCTGTCTATGTTGGCAGATAAGATGAGAGCACCCTCCAGCTAGGATGGAGTCCGTCACTCCTCAGCAGGTCAGGCTTGGTCCTGTTTGTGGGTGAGTCCCAGAAAGAGGGCCAATTATCTACAAATTCTATCTTTTGGGAGGGGCAGAAAACAGTTTTCAACCAGCGATTGAGTTGTGAGACTCTGCTGTAGAGCTCATCACTCCCCCTAACTGGGAGGGGGCCAGAGACAATTACTCGATGCCGACACATCTTTCTAGCTGATATGCACGCAGAAGCTATGTTGCGCTTGGTGATCTCTGACTGTTTCATCCTAACATCGTTGGTGCCGACGTGGAAAACAATATCTCTATACTCTCTACACTCGCCAGTTTTAGCTTTAGCCAGCACCATCTTCAGATTAGCCTTAACGTCGGTAGCCCTGCCCCGGGTAAACAGTGTATGATCGCTGGATGATTCGCTTTAAGTCTAATACTGCGGGTAATGGAGTCGCCAATGACTAGAGTTTTCAATTTGTCAGAGCTAATGGTGGGAAGCTTCGGCGTCTCAGACCCCGTAACGGGAGGAGTAGAGACCAGAGAAGACTCGGCCTCTGACACCGACCCGCTGCTTAATGGGGAGAACCGGTTGAAAGTTTCTGTCTGCTGAATGAGCGACACCGGTTGAGCTTTCCTACAGCATTTCCTTCCAGAAACCGTGAGAAAGTTGTCCGGCTGCGGGGACTGTGCCAGGGGATTTATACTACTATCTGTACTTACTGGTGGCACAGACGCTGTTTCATCCTTTGTGCACAAATTTGTTAACATCCCTGTTAGTGAGCATTTCTCCTTTGCCAAGATATTCCATCCACCTGGCAGGTGTAGCATATCAATAAGCTGATTAAATGGTATGATTTTAATTTGACCTTTATTTAACCAGGCAAGTCAGTTAAGAACACATTCTTATTTTCAATGACGGCCTGGGAACAGTGGGTTTACTGCCTGTTCAGGGGAAGAACGACAGATTTGTACCTTGTCAGCTCGGGAGTTTGAGCTCGCAACCTTCCGGTTACTAGTCCAACGCTCTAACCACTAGGCTACCCTGCCGCCCATGACACAGGTGTACCTTGTGCTGTGGACAATAAAACAGCCACTCTAAAATGGGCAGTTTTCATACAACTGTAACGGTTTTCTAGGTGTGGTGAAGGAGAGTCGGACCAAACTGCAGCGTGTAGATTGCGATCCATGTTTAATGAACAAAAACGTAACACGAATCTAAAACACAAACACTACAAAACAAAGAACGTAAAGAAAACCGAAACAGCCTATACTGGTGAAAATTAACACATACAGGAACAAGGACACTAAGGACAATCACCCACGACAAACTCAAAGAATATGGCTGCCTAAATATGGTTCCCAATCAGAGACAACGATAAACACCTGCCTCTGATTGAGAACCACTCCAGACAGCCATAGACTTTGCTAGATCACCCCACTAGCTACAATCCCAATATATACACACCAAAATCCCAAGACAAAACACACCACAATACAAAAACCCATGCCACACCCTGGCCTGACCCAATACATAAAGATAAACACAAAATACTTCGACCAGGGCGTGACAACAACACAATACCACAGATGGATCACGTTTTAAGGGAGGATGCAAATGGCATACTGACTGCAGGAATGTACACCAGAGGTGTTGCCAGATCATTTTATGTACATTTCTATGACATAAGCAGCCTCCAACTTCATTTGAAGAATTTGGCAGTACGTCCAACCGGCCTCACAACATGTAACCACGCTAGCCCAGGACCTGCACATACGGCTTTTTCACCTGCGGGATCGTCTGTGACCAGCCACCCCGACAGCTGATGAAATGGAGGAGTATTTATGTTTGTAATTTAAAACCCTTTTGTGGGGAAAAACTAATTCTGATTAGCTGGTCCTGGCTCCCTAATCTATGGATTTCACATAACTTGGCAGGGGCACAGCCATTGGTGGGCCTGGAAGGGCATAGCCCACCAATGGCTGCACCCCTGCCAAATCATGTGAAATCCATAGATTAGGGCATAATGAATTTATTTAAATTGACTTATGAACTGTAGCACAGTAAAATCATCAAAATTATTGTATGTTGTGTTTACATTGATTTGATGTAAAAAGAGAAAATGCACACACACCATTTAAAAGTTTGGATACCTACTAATTCAAGGGTTTTTCATTTGTACTATTTTCTACATTGTAGAATAATAGAGAAGACATCAAAACGATGAAATAACACATAACACAAAAGTGTTCAACAAATCCAAATATATGTTATATTTGAGATTCTTCAAAGTAGCCACCCTTTGCCTTGACAGCTTTGCACACTCTTGGCAATCTGTCAAACAGCTTCATGGAGGTTGTGTCGTAGCTGAATCAGAATTAGTTAGGTAACATAGATAAGATGTTTTATTTATTATACTTATTATTGGAATCATTAGAATGTCTTCTTTTGGACTATACTGTTGGCAGTTGCATTTTCCTCTCTCTTCTCTAGGGAAAAGTCACTTGGGGCCCAGAGAGGGGAGAGGTCAGGCTTGTCTTTTACATGTCTTCATGTATGAATATATCTGTTAAACCATGTTAAGGGCTCCACTATGTCTGTACTCCAGTCAGTCCCTCCTTTTCCCATTGGGGGGAGGAGTATGGCAGTGTCTGGAACCATTGTATGTCCCCTCTGATGTTGAAACTTGTCTTTCATAGTATATGACCTAGAGGCTCACTCCTTTCAGGGAGCTTGTCCAGGGGTGGGTTGTATTTGAGATGGAAGTATCTAGAATTGACAATTGATATATGCCATTGGATGAGGTAATGTTTTGGTACTATGAAGTACCAAGAATGGGAAGTAGAACCTCTTCTAAGAGACCAAATTGAACAATAACATTAGCTATAAATTATCTAGCTATGGGCTACTCCTCTCTCAAGTAAAAGGCCCTTTGTGAAGTTCATAAGATCTGTGGTTCATCATTGTGAGTTGAGAGGGGTGTGTCTTGGCTATAAAAGATGAAGTATTCTTTTGTAAGCACTCTCAGAATGAATTTATAGACACTGAATTGACAAATCCATCATTACTTGATGTCCATCATTACTTTAAGACATGAAGGTCAGTCAATACGGAACATTTCAAGAACTTTGAAAGTTTCTTCAAGTGCAGTCGCAAAAACCATCAAGCGCTATGATGAAACTGGTTCTCATAAGGACCACCACAGGAAAGACCCAGAGTTACCTCTGCTGCAGAGGATAAATTAATTAGTTACCAGCCTCAGAAATTGCAGCCCAATAAATGCTTAACGGAGTTCAAGTAACAGACACCTCAACATCAACTGTTCAGAGGAGACTACGCGAATGAGGCCTTCGTGGTCAGCAAAGGAACCACTACTAAAGGACATTATTAAGAAGAGACTTGCTTGGTCCAAGAAACACGAGCAATGGACATTAGACCGGTGGAAGTCTGAGTCCAAATTTGAGATTTTTGGTTCCACCCACCGTGTCTTTGTGAGATGCAGAGTTGGTAAACAGATGATCTCTGCATGTGTGGTTCCAACCGTGAAGCATGGAGGAGGTGGTGTGATGGTGCTTTGCTGGTGATTTATTAAGAATTCAAGGAACACTTAACCAGCATGGCTACCACAGCATTCTGCAGTGATGGTTTGCACTTAGTGGTACTATCATTTATTTTTCAACAGGACAATGACCCAAAACACACCTCCAGGCTGTATAAGGGCTATTTGACCAAGAAGGAAAGTGGTGTGCTGCATCAGATAACCTGGCCTCCACAATCACCTGACCTCAACCCAAGTGAAATGGTTTGGGATGAGTTGGACCGCAGAGTGAAGGAAAATTAGCCAACAAATGCTCAGCGTATGTGGGAACTCCTTCAAGACTTTTGGAAAAGCATTCCAGATGAAGCTGATTGACAGAATGCCTAGAGTGTGCAAAGCTGTCATCAAGGCAAAGGGTGGCTACTTTAAAAAATCCTAAATATATTTTTTGGTTACTACAGGATTCCATGTGTGTTATTTCATAGTTTTACAATGTAGAAAATAGTAAAAAATAAAGAAAAACCCTTGAATGAGTAGAGTTTAGGAAACTCAGTTGGGGGTCTCAATTTACTGTTGAGAGTTAGAATTGTACAATACACAATGTGCAATTTAAATATTTGGTTGTGCAGCAGCAGTTTCTCTTGCTATGTCAGACAGTAACTCAATTAGCCCATCTTACATAACATTTTTTGGATTGGTAAATGTGTTTACATAGCTGGGTGATAGACTATCTACCAACCGGGGAGGCTCCCATTGATTTTGTTAGTCACTCACTCAGATATCATTAAAAAAAACATTTTTTAAAATTTTTATCTCTGCCCAATGGCCAAATGTGTAGAATTGCAGGAAAGGAACTGGCTCTGACTTCATGTGAGGGTATAGATGTAGGTACGTAGTAGAGGTCGACCGATTAATCGGAATGGCCAATTAATTAGGGCCGATTTCAAGCTTTCATAACAATCGGAAATCGGTATTTTTGGACACCGACTTTGCCAATTTTTTACTATATTTTTTTACTCCTTTATTTAATCTTTATTTAACTAGGCAAGTCCGTTAAGAACACATTCTTATTTTCAATGACGGCCGAGGAACGGTGGGTTGACTGCCTCTTTCAGGGGCAGAACTACAGATTTTTACCTTGTCAGCTCAGGGGATTCAATCTTGCAACCTTACAGTTAACTAGTCCAACGCTCGAACCACCTGAATACATTGCACTCCACGAGGAGACTGCCTGTTACGCGAATGCAGTAGAAGCCAAGGTAAGTTGCTAGCTAGCATTAAACGTATCTTATAAAAAACAATCAATCAATCATAATCACTAGTTAACTACACGTGGTTGATGATATTACTAGTTTATCTAGCGTGTCCTGCGTTGCATATAATCGATGCGGTGCGTATCTTTGCTCCAATGTGTACCTAACCATAAACATCAATGCCTTTCTTAAAATCAATAGACAGAAGTATATATTTTTAAACCTGCATATTTAGCTAAAATAAATCCAGGTTAGCAGGCAATATTAACCAGGTGAAATTGTGTCACTTCTCTTGCGTTCATTGCACGCAGAGTCAGTGTATATGCAACAGTTTGGGCCGCCTAATTTGCCAGAATTTTACGTAATTATGACATAACATTGAAGGTTGTGCAATGTAACAGGAATATTTAGACTTATGGATGCCACCGATAAAATACGGAACGGTTCCGTATTTCACTGAAAGAATGAACGTCTTGTTTTCGAGATGATAGTTTCCGGATTCTACCATATTAATGACCTAAGGCTCGTATTTCTGTGTGTTATTATGTTTTAACTAAGTCAATGATTTGATAGAGCAGTCTGACTGAGCGATGGTAGGCACCAGCAGGCTAGTAAGCATTCATTCAAACAGCACTTTTGTGCGTTTTGCCAGCTGTGCTTCAAGCATTACGCTGTTTATGACTTCAAGCCTATCAACTCCCGAGATGAGACTGGTGTAACCAATGTGAAATGGCTAGCTAGTTAGCGGGGTGCAGGCTAATAGCATTTCAAACGTCACTCGCTCTGAGCCTTGGAGTGGTTGTTCCCCTTGCTCTGCATGGGTAACGCTGCTTCGATGGTGGTTGTTGTCGTTGTGTTGCTGGTTCGAGCCCAGGGAGGAACGAGGAGAGGGACGGAAGCTATACCGTTACACTGGCAATACTAGAGTGCCTATAAGAACATCCAATAGTCAAAGGTTAATAAAATACAAATGGTATAGAGAGAAATAGTCCTATAATTCCTATAATAACTACAACCTAAAACTTCTAACCTGGAAATATTGAAGTCTCATGTTAAAAGGAACCACCAGCTTCCATAGGTTCTCATGTTCTGAGAACAAGCTAAACGTTAGCTTTCTTATATAGCACATATTGCCCTTTTACTTTCTTCTCCAACACTTTGTTTTTGCATTATTTAAACCAAATTGAACATGTTTCATTATTTATTTGAGGCTAAATTGATTTTATTGATGTATTATATTAAGTTAAAATAAGTGTTCATTCAGTATTGCTGTAATTGTCATTATTACAAACAAAAAAAAACGTTTTTTTTAAAAGGCCGATTAATAGGTATCAGCTTTTTTTGGTCCTCCAATAATCGCTATCGGTATTGAAAAATCATAGTCGGTCGACCTCTAGTACGTAGACTTGCATGAGGCCCCCACCAAAGTTTCCCCATCCCTGGTCTCGGGCATTGGCGGAACACATGGAATCCAAGATGTCCTCCCCAAACTGGGAAGGGATTCGACAAAGGCATTAAAGACACCCTTCACGTCATCCTCTAGTGAACATAATGAAGTCTAGGAGAGGAGGAGGACAGTATCAACTTATCAAACCATGGTGTGAGACCGCCAGACACTGCTTGAGTGGTCTACTGCCGCCACTGTCATCCTGGTGGGAATACAGGTCCATCCAGTCTGGGTCTCCTGTATCCTGGTCTGTGAACACCAACAGTCTGTTCCATGAAGGGCAGCCAGACGAGGCAGTCCACAGCGGGCCACCCAAAGCCATGTTAGGGGAGGAGATTGCTGGGTTGCTGACAGGGCCAATACTGCTTATTCATGTCCCTGTGGTAATTCCATGTTCCCCTGTCCAGCCTGCCTCCCCTCTCCTCCTCGGTCTTCCAGCCATGTGTGTGAGCCAATCAGAGGATCAGTGCTGGAGGCAGAGATGTCCAAGAGTCTCCAGGCTGCAAAGTGTATACTGTATCACCCTGGCTAGCCTGTTCTCTCTCTCAGACCAGAGACAAAGCGTACACTGTATCACCCTGGCTAGCCTGTTCTCTCAGACCAGAGACAAAGTGTATACTGTATCACCCTGGCTAGCCTGTTCTCTCTCTCAGACCAGAGACAAAGCGTACACTGTATCACCCTGGCTAGCCTGTTCTCTCAGACCAGAGACAAAGTGTATACTGTATCACCCTGGCTAGCCTGTTCTCTCTCTCAGACCAGAGACAAAGTGTATACCGTATCACCCTGGCTAGCCTGTTCTCTCTCTCAGACCAGAGACAAAGTGTATACTGCATCACCCTGGCTAGCCTGTTCTCTCTCTCAGACCAGAGACAAAGTGTATACTGTATCACCCTGGCTAGCCTGTTCTCTCTCTCAGACCAGAGACAAAGTGTATACTGTATCACCCTGGCTAGCCTGTTCTCTCTCTCAGACCAGAGACAAAGTGTATACTGTATCACCCTGGCTAGCCTGTTCTCTCTCTCAGACCAGAGACAAAGTGTATACTGTATAACCCTGGCTAGCCTGTTCTCTCTCTCAGACTAGAGACAAAGTGTATACTGTATAACCCTGGCTAGCCTGTTCTCTCTCTCAGACTAGAGACAAAGTGTATACTGTATCACCCTGGCTAGCCTGTTCTCTCTCTCAGACCAGAGACAAAGTGTATACTGTATCACCCTGGCTAGCCTGTTCTCTCTCTCAGACCAGAGACAAAGTGTACACTGTATCACCCTGGCTAGCCTGTTCTCTCTCTCAGACTAGAGACAAAGTGTATACTGTATCACCCTGGCTAGCCTGTTCTCTCTCTCAGACCAGAGACAAAGTGTATACTGTATCACCCTGGCTAGCCTGTTCTCTCTCTCAGACCAGAGACAAAGTGTATACTGTATCACCCTGGCTAGCCTGTTCTCTCAGACCAGAGACAAAGTGTATACTGTATCACCCTGGCTAGCCTGTTCTCTCTCTCAGACCAGAGACAAAGTGTATACTGTATCACCCTGGCTAGCCTGTTCTCTCTCTCAGACCAGAGACAAAGTGTATACTGTATCACCCTGGCTAGCCTGTTCTCTCTCTCAGACCAGAGACAAAGTGTATACTGTATCACCCTGGCTAGCCTGTTCTCTCTCTCAGACCAGAGACAAAGTGTATACTGTATCACCCTGGCTAGCCTGTTCTCTCTCTCAGACCAGAGACAAAGTGTATACTGTATCACCCTGGCTAGCCTGTTCTCTCAGACCAGAGACAAAGTGTATACTGTATCACCCTGGCTAGCCTGTTCTCTCTCTCAGACCAGAGACAAAGTGTATACCGTATCACCCTGGCTAGCCTGTTCTCTCTCTTAGACCAGAGACAAAGTGTATACTGTATCACCCTGGCTAGCCTGTTCTCTCAGACCAGAGACAAAGTGTATACCGTATCACCCTGGCTAGCCTGTTCTCTCTCTCAGACTAGAGACAAAGTGTACACTGTATCACCCTGGCTAGCCTGTTCTCTCTCTCAGACTAGAGACAAAGTGTATACCGTATCACCCTGGCTAGCCTGTTCTCTCTCTCAGACCAGAGACAAAGTGTACACTGTATCACCCTGGCTAGCCTGTTCTCTCTCTCAGACTAGAGACAAAGTGTATACTGTATCACCCTGGCTAGCCTGTTCTCTCTCTCAGACCAGAGACAAAGTGTATACCGTATCACCCTGGCTAGCCTGTTCTCTCAGACTAGAGACAAAGTGTATACTGTATCACCCTGGCTAGCCTGTTCTCTCTCTCAGACCAGAGACAAAGTGTATACTGTATCACCCTGGCTAGCCTGTTCTCTCAGACCAGAGACAAAGTGTACACTGTATCACCCTGGCTAGCCTGTTCTCTCTCTCAGACCAGAGACAAAGTGTACACTGTATCACCCTGGCTAGCCTGTTCTCTCTCTCAGACTAGAGACAAAGTGTATACTGTATCACCCTGGCTAGCCTGTTCTCTCTCTCAGACCAGAGACAAAGTGTACACTGTATCACCCTGGCTAGCCTGTTCTCTCTCTCAGACCAGAGACAAAGTGTACACTGTATCACCCTGGCTAGCCTGTTCTCTCTCTCAGACCAGAGACAAAGTGTACACTGTATCACCCTGGCTAGCCTGTTCTCTCTCTCAGACCAGAGACAAAGTGTATACTGTATCACCCTGGCTAGCCTGTTCTCTCAGACCAGAGACAAAGTGTATACTGTATCACCCTGGCTAGCCTGTTCTCTCTCTCAGACCAGAGACAAAGTGTATACTGTATCACCCTGGCTAGCCTGTTCTCTCAGACCAGAGACAAAGTGTATACTGTATCACCCTGGCTAGCCTGTTCTCTCTCTCAGACCAGAGACAAAGTGTATACTGTATCACCCTGGCTAGCCTGTTCTCTCTCTCAGACCAGAGACAAAGTGTATACTGTATCACCCTGGCTAGCCTGTTCTCTCTCTCAGACCAGAGACAAAGTGTACACTGTATCACCCTGGCTAGCCTGTTCTCTCTCTCAGACCAGAGACAAAGTGTACACTGTATCACCCTGGCTAGCCTGTTCTCTCTCTCAGACCAGAGACAAAGTGTATACTGTATCACCCTGGCTAGCCTGTTCTCGCAGACCAGAGACAAAGTGTATACTGTATCACCCTGGCTAGCCTGTTCTCTCAGACCAGAGACAAAGTGTATACTGTATCACCCTGGCTAGCCTGTTCTCTCTCTCAGACCAGAGACAAAGTGTATACTGTATCACCCTGGCTAGCCTGTTCTCGCAGACCAGAGACAAAGTGTATACTGTATCACCCTGGCTAGCCTGTTCTCGCAGACCAGAGACAAAGTGTATACTGTATCACCCTGGCTAGCCTGTTCTCTCTCTCAGACCAGAGACAAAGTGTATACTGTATCACCCTGGCTAGCCTGTTCTCTCTCTTAGACCAGAGACAAAGTGTATACTGTATCACCCTGGCTAGCCTGTTCTCGCAGACCAGAGACAAAGTGTATACTGTATCACCCTGGCTAGCCTGTTCTCTCTCTTAGACCAGAGACAAAGTGTATACTGTATCACCCTGGCTAGCCTGTTCTCTCTCTCAGACCAGAGACAAAGTGTATACTGTATCACCCTGGCTAGCCTGTTCTCTCTCTTAGACCAGAGACAAAGTGTATACTGTATCACCCTGGCTAGCCTGTTCTCGCAGACCAGAGACAAAGTGTATACTGTATCACCCTGGCTAGCCTGTTCTCTCTCTTAGACCAGAGACAAAGTGTATACTGTATCACCCTGGCTAGCCTGTTCTCGCAGACCAGAGACAAAGTGTATACTGTATCACCCTGGCTAGCCTGTTCTCTCTCTTAGACCAGAGACAAAGTGTATACTGTATCACCCTGGCTAGCCTGTTCTCTCAGACCAGAGACAAAGTGTATACTGTATAACCCTGGCTAGCCTGTTCTCTCAGACCAGAGACAAAGTGTATACTGTATCACCCTGGCTAGCCTGTTCTCTCTCTCAGACCAGAGACAAAGTGTATACTGTATAACCCTGGCTAGCCTGTTCTCTCAGACCAGAGACAAAGTGTATACTGTATCACCCTGGCTAGCCTGTTCTCTCAGACCAGAGACAAAGTGTATACTGTATAACCCTGGCTAGCCTGTTCTCTCAGACCAGAGACAAAGTGTATACTGTATCACCCTGGCTAGCCTGTTCTCTCTCTCAGACCAGAGACAAAGTGTATACTGTATCACCCTGGCTAGCCTGTTCTCTCTCTCAGACTAGAGACAAAGTGTATACCGTATCACCCTGGCTAGCCTGTTCTCTCTCTCAGACCAGAGACAAAGTGTATACTGTATCACCCTGGCTAGCCTGTTCTCTCTCTCAGACCAGAGACAAAGTGTACACTGCATCACCCTGGCTAGCCTGTTCTCTCTCTCAGACCAGAGACAAAGTGTATACTGTATCACCCTGGCTAGCCTGTTCTCTCTCTTAGACCAGAGACAATGTGTATACTGTATCACCCTGGCTAGCCTGTTCTCTCTCTCAGACCAGAGACAAAGTGTATACTGTATCACCCTGGCTAGCCTGTTCTCTCTCTTAGACCAGAGACAAAGTGTATACTGTATCACCCTGGCTAGCCTGTTCTCTCTCTCAGACCAGAGACAAAGTGTATACTGTATCACCCTGGCTAGCCTGTTCTCTCTCTCAGACCAGAGACAAAGTGTATACTGTATCACCCTGGCTAGCCTGTTCTCTCTCTCAGACCAGAGACAAAGTGTATACTGTATCACCCTGGCTAGCCTGTTCTCTCTCTTAGACCAGAGACAAAGTGTATACTGTATCACCCTGGCTAGCCTGTTCTCTCTCTCAGACCAGAGACAAAGTGTATACTGTATCACCCTGGCTAGCCTGTTCTCTCTCTCAGACCAGAGACAAAGTGTATACTGTATCACCCTGGCTAGCCTGTTCTCGCAGACCAGAGACAAAGTGTATACTGTATCACCCTGGCTAGCCTGTTCTCTCTCTCAGACCAGAGACAAAGTGTATACTGTATCACCCTGGCTAGCCTGTTCTCTCTCTCAGACCAGAGACAAAGTGTATACTGTATCACCCTGGCTAGCCTGTTCTCGCAGACCAGAGACAAAGTGTATACTGTATCACCCTGGCTAGCCTGTTCTCTCTCTTAGACCAGAGACAAAGTGTATACTGTATCACCCTGGCTAGCCTGTTCTCGCAGACCAGAGACAAAGTGTATACTGTATAACCCTGGCTAGCCTGTTCTCTCAGACCAGAGACAAAGTGTATACCGTATCACCCTGGCTAGCCTGTTCTCTCTCTCAGACCAGAGACAAAGTGTATACTGTATCACCCTGGCTAGCCTGTTCTCTCTCTCAGACCAGAGACAAAGTGTATACCGTATCACCCTGGCTAGCCTGTTCTCTCTCTCAGACCAGAGACAAAGTGTACACTGTATCACCCTGGCTAGCCTGTTCTCTCTCTCAGACCAGAGACAAAGTGTATACTGTATCACCCTGGCTAGCCTGTTCTCTCTCTCAGACCAGAGACAAAGTGTATACTGTATCACCCTGGCTAGCCTGTTCTCTCTCTCAGACCAGAGACAAAGTGTATACTGTACCACCCTGGCTAGCCTGTTCTCGCAGACCAGAGACAAAGTGTATACTGTATCACCCTGGCTAGCCTGTTCTCTCTCTTAGACCAGAGACAAAGTGTATACTGTATCACCCTGGCTAGCCTGTTCTCGCAGACCAGAGACAAAGTGTATACTGTATAACCCTGGCTAGCCTGTTCTCTCAGACCAGAGACAAAGTGTATACCGTATCACCCTGGCTAGCCTGTTCTCTCTCTCAGACCAGAGACAAAGTGTATACTGTATCACCCTGGCTAGCCTGTTCTCTCAGACCAGAGACAAAGTGTATACTGTATAACCCTGGCTAGCCTGTTCTCTCTCTCAGACCAGAGACAAAGTGTATACTGTATCACCCTGGCTAGCCTGTTCTCTCTCTCAGACCAGAGACAAAGTGTACACTGTATCACCCTGGCTAGCCTGTTCTCTCTCTCAGACCAGAGACAAAGTGTATACTGTATCACCCTGGCTAGCCTGTTCTCTCTCTCAGACCAGAGACAAAGTGTACACTGTATCACCCTGGCTAGCCTGTTCTCTCTCTCAGACCAGAGACAAAGTGTATACTGTATCACCCTGGCTAGCCTGTTCTCTCTCTCAGACCAGAGACAAAGTGTACACTGTATCACCCTGGCTAGCCTGTTCTCTCTCTTAGACCAGAGACAAAGTGTATACTGTATCACCCTGGCTAGCCTGTTCTCTCTCTCAGACCAGAGACAAAGTGTATACTGTATCACCCTGGCTAGCCTGTTCTCTCTCTCAGACCAGAGACAAAGTGTATACTGTATAACCCTGGCTAGCCTGTTCTCTCTCTCAGACCAGAGACAAAGTGTATACTGTATCACCCTGGCTAGCCTGTTCTCTCTCTCAGACCAGAGACAAAGTGTATACTGTATCACCCTGGCTAGCCTGTTCTCTCAGACCAGAGACAAAGTGTATACTGTATAACCCTGGCTAGCCTGTTCTCTCTCTCAGACCAGAGACAAAGTGTATACTGTATCACCCTGGCTAGCCTGTTCTCTCTCTCAGACCAGAGACAAAGTGTACACTGTATCACCCTGGCTAGCCTGTTCTCTCTCTCAGACCAGAGACAAAGTGTATACTGTATCACCCTGGCTAGCCTGTTCTCGCAGACCAGAGACAAAGTGTATACTGTATCACCCTGGCTAGCCTGTTCTCTCTCTCAGACCAGAGACAAAGTGTATACTGTATCACCCTGGCTAGCCTGTTCTCTCTCTCAGACCAGAGACAAAGTGTATACTGTATCACCCTGGCTAGCCTGTTCTCGCAGACCAGAGACAAAGTGTATACTGTATCACCCTGGCTAGCCTGTTCTCTCTCTTAGACCAGAGACAAAGTGTATACTGTATCACCCTGGCTAGCCTGTTCTCGCAGACCAGAGACAAAGTGTATACTGTATAACCCTGGCTAGCCTGTTCTCTCAGACCAGAGACAAAGTGTATACCGTATCACCCTGGCTAGCCTGTTCTCTCTCTCAGACCAGAGACAAAGTGTATACTGTATCACCCTGGCTAGCCTGTTCTCTCTCTCAGACCAGAGACAAAGTGTATACCGTATCACCCTGGCTAGCCTGTTCTCTCTCTCAGACCAGAGACAAAGTGTACACTGTATCACCCTGGCTAGCCTGTTCTCTCTCTCAGACCAGAGACAAAGTGTATACTGTATCACCCTGGCTAGCCTGTTCTCTCTCTCAGACCAGAGACAAAGTGTATACTGTATCACCCTGGCTAGCCTGTTCTCGCAGACCAGAGACAAAGTGTATACTGTATCACCCTGGCTAGCCTGTTCTCTCTCTTAGACCAGAGACAAAGTGTATACTGTATCACCCTGGCTAGCCTGTTCTCGCAGACCAGAGACAAAGTGTATACTGTATAACCCTGGCTAGCCTGTTCTCTCAGACCAGAGACAAAGTGTATACCGTATCACCCTGGCTAGCCTGTTCTCTCTCTCAGACCAGAGACAAAGTGTATACTGTATCACCCTGGCTAGCCTGTTCTCTCAGACCAGAGACAAAGTGTATACTGTATAACCCTGGCTAGCCTGTTCTCTCTCTCAGACCAGAGACAAAGTGTATACTGTATCACCCTGGCTAGCCTGTTCTCTCTCTCAGACCAGAGACAAAGTGTACACTGTATCACCCTGGCTAGCCTGTTCTCTCTCTCAGACCAGAGACAAAGTGTATACTGTATCACCCTGGCTAGCCTGTTCTCTCTCTCAGACCAGAGACAAAGTGTACACTGTATCACCCTGGCTAGCCTGTTCTCTCTCTCAGACCAGAGACAAAGTGTATACTGTATCACCCTGGCTAGCCTGTTCTCTCTCTCAGACCAGAGACAAAGTGTACACTGTATCACCCTGGCTAGCCTGTTCTCTCTCTTAGACCAGAGACAAAGTGTATACTGTATCACCCTGGCTAGCCTGTTCTCTCTCTCAGACCAGAGACAAAGTGTATACTGTATCACCCTGGCTAGCCTGTTCTCTCTCTCAGACCAGAGACAAAGTGTATACTGTATAACCCTGGCTAGCCTGTTCTCTCTCTCAGACCAGAGACAAAGTGTATACTGTATCACCCTGGCTAGCCTGTTCTCTCTCTCAGACCAGAGACAAAGTGTACACTGTATCACCCTGGCTAGCCTGTTCTCTCTCTCAGACCAGAGACAAAGTGTATACTGTATCACCCTGGCTAGCCTGTTCTCTCTCTCAGACCAGAGACAAAGTGTATACTGTATCACCCTGGCTAGCCTGTTCTCTCAGACCAGAGACAAAGTGTATACTGTATCACCCTGGCTAGCCTGTTCTCTCAGACCAGAGACAAAGTGTATACTGTATCACCCTGGCTAGCCTGTTCTCTCAGACCAGAGACAAAGTGTATACTGTATCACCCTGGCTAGCCTGTTCTCTCAGACCAGAGACAAAGTGTATACTGTATCACCCTGGCTAGCCTGTTCTCTCAGACCAGAGACAAAGTGTACACTGCATCACCCTGGCTAGCCTGTTCTCTCTCTCAGACCAGAGACAAAGTGTATACTGTATCACCCTGGCTAGCCTGTTCTCTCTCTCAGACCAGAGACAAAGTGTATACTGTATCACCCTGGCTAGCCTGTTCTCTCTCTCAGACCAGAGACAAAGTGTATACTGTATCACCCTGGCTAGCCTGTTCTCTCAGACCAGAGACAAAGTGTATACTGTATCACCCTGGCTAGCCTGTTCTCTCAGACCAGAGACAAAGTGTATACTGTATCACCCTGGCTAGCCTGTTCTCTCTCTCAGACCAGAGACAAAGTGTATACTGTATCACCCTGGCTAGCCTGTTCTCTCTCTCAGACCAGAGACAAAGTGTATACTGTATCACCCTGGCTAGCCTGTTCTCTCTCTCAGACCAGAGACAAAGTGTATACTGTATCACCCTGGCTAGCCTGTTCTCTCTCTCAGACCAGAGACAACGTGTATACTGTATCACCCTGGCTAGCCTGTTCTCTCTCTCAGACCAGAGACAAAGTGTATACTGTATCACCCTGGCTAGCCTGTTCTCTCTCTCAGACCAGAGACAAAGTGTATACTGTATCACCCTGGCTAGCCTGTTCTCTCTCTCAGACCAGAGACAAAGTGTATACTGTATAACCCTGGCTAGCCTGTTCTCTCTCTCAGACTAGAGACAAAGTGTATACTGTATCACCCTGGCTAGCCTGTTCTCTCTCTCAGACCAGAGACAAAGTGTATACTGTATCACCCTGGCTAGCCTGTTCTCTCTCTCAGACCAGAGACAAAGTGTATACTGTATCACCCTGGCTAGCCTGTTCTCTCTCTCAGACCAGAGACAAAGTGTATACTGTATCACCCTGGCTAGCCTGTTCTCTCTCTCAGACTAGAGACAAAGTGTATACTGTATCACCCTGACTAGCCTGTTCTCTCAGACTAGAGACAAAGTGTATACTGTATCACCCTGGCTAGCCTGTTCTCTCTCTCAGACTAGAGACAAAGTGTATACTGTATCACCCTGGCTAGCCTGTTCTCTCTCTCAGACCAGAGACAAAGTGTATACTGTATCACCCTGGCTAGCCTGTTCTCTCTCTCAGACCAGAGACAAAGTGTATACTGTATCACCCTGGCTAGCCTGTTCTCTCTCTCAGACCAGAGACAAAGTGTATACTGTATCACCCTGGCTAGCCTGTTCTCTCTCTCAGACCAGAGACAAAGTGTATACTGTATCACCCTGGCTAGCCTGTTCTCTCTCTCAGACCAGAGACAAAGTGTATACTGTATCACCCTGGCTAGCCTGTTCTCTCTCTCAGACCAGAGACAAAGTGTATACTGTATCACCCTGGCTAGCCTGTTCTCTCTCTCAGACCAGAGACAAAGTGTATACTGTATCACCCTGGCTAGCCTGTTCTCTCTCTCAGACCAGAGACAAAGTGTATACTGTATCACCCTGGCTAGCCTGTTCTCTCTCTCAGACCAGAGACAAAGTGTATACTGTATCACCCTGGCTAGCCTGTTCTCTCTCTTAGACCAGAGACAAAGTGTATACTGTATCACCCTGGCTAGCCTGTTCTCTCAGACCAGAGACAAAGTGTATACCGTATCACCCTGGCTAGCCTGTTCTCTCTCTCAGACCAGAGACAAAGTATATACTGTATCACCCTGGCTAGCCTGTTCTCTCTCTCAGACTAGAGACAAAGTGTATACTGTATCACCCTGGCTAGCCTGTTCTCTCTCTCAGACCAGAGACAAAGTGTATACTGTATCACCCTGGCTAGCCTGTTCTCTCAGACTAGAGACAAAGTGTATACTGTATCACCCTGGCTAGCCTGTTCTCTCTCTCAGACCAGAGACAAAGTGTACACTGTATCACCCTGGCTAGCCTGTTCTCTCTCTCAGACCAGAGACAAAGTGTACACTGTATCACCCTGGCTAGCCTGTTCTCTCTCTCAGACCAGAGACAAAGTGTATACTGTATCACCCTGGCTAGCCTGTTCTCTCTCTCAGACCAGAGACAAAGTGTATACTGTATCACCCTGGCTAGCCTGTTCTCTCTCTCAGACCAGAGACAAAGTGTATACTGTATCACCCTGGCTAGCCTGTTCTCTCTCTCAGACCAGAGACAAAGTGTATACTGTATCACCCTGGCTAGCCTGTTCTCTCTCTCAGACTAGAGACAAAGTGTACACTGTATCACCCTGGCTAGCCTGTTCTCTCTCTCAGACCAGAGACAAAGTGTATACTGTATCACCCTGGCTAGCCTGTTCTCTCTCTCAGACCAGAGACAAAGTGTACACTGTATCACCCTGGCTAGCCTGTTCTCTCTCTCAGACCAGAGACAAAGTGTATACTGTATCACCCTGGCTAGCCTGTTCTCTCAGACCAGAGACAAAGTGTACACTGTATCACCCTGGCTAGCCTGTTCTCTCAGACCAGAGACAAAGTGTACACTGTATCACCCTGGCTAGCCTGTTCTCTCAGACCAGAGACAAAGTGTACACTGTATCACCCTGGCTAGCCTGTTCTCTCAGACCAGAGACAAAGTGTACACTGTATCACCCTGGCTAGCCTGTTCTCTCTCTCAGACCAGAGACAAAGTGTACACTGCATCACCCTGGCTAGCCTGTTCTCTCAGACTAGAGACAAAGTGTATACTGTATCACCCTGGCTAGCCTGTTCTCTCTCTCAGACTAGACAAAGTGTACACTGTATCACCCTGGCTAGCCTGTTCTCTCTCTCAGACCAGAGACAAAGTGTATACTGTATCACCCTGGCTAGCCTGTTCTCTCTCTCAGACTAGAGACAAAGTGTACACTGTATCACCCTGGCTAGCCTGTTCTCTCTCTCAGACCAGAGACAAAGTGTATACTGTATCACCCTGGCTAGCCTGTTCTCTCTCTCAGACCAGAGACAAAGTGTACACTGTATCACCCTGGCTAGCCTGTTCTCTCTCTCAGACCAGAGACAAAGTGTATACTGTATCACCCTGGCTAGCCTGTTCTCGCAGACCAGAGACAAAGTGTATACTGTATCACCCTGGCTAGCCTGTTCTCTCTCTCAGACCAGAGACAAAGTGTATACTGTATCACCCTGGCTAGCCTGTTCTCTCTCTCAGACCAGAGACAAAGTGTATACTGTATCACCCTGGCTAGCCTGTTCTCTCTCTCAGACCAGAGACAAAGTGTATACTGTATCACCCTGGCTAGCCTGTTCTCTCTCTCAGACCAGAGACAAAGTGTATACTGTATCACCCTGGCTAGCCTGTTCTCTCTCTCAGACCAGAGACAAAGTGTATACTGTATCACCCTGGCTAGCCTGTTCTCTCTCTCAGACCAGAGACAAAGTGTATACTGTATCACCCTGGCTAGCCTGTTCTCTCTCTCAGACCAGAGACAAAGTGTATACTGTATCACCCTGGCTAGCCTGTTCTCTCTCTTAGACCAGAGACAAAGTGTATACTGTATCACCCTGGCTAGCCTGTTCTCTCAGACCAGAGACAAAGTGTATACCGTATCACCCTGGCTAGCCTGTTCTCTCTCTCAGACCAGAGACAAAGTATATACTGTATCACCCTGGCTAGCCTGTTCTCTCTCTCAGACTAGAGACAAAGTGTATACTGTATCACCCTGGCTAGCCTGTTCTCTCTCTCAGACCAGAGACAAAGTGTATACTGTATCACCCTGGCTAGCCTGTTCTCTCAGACTAGAGACAAAGTGTATACTGTATCACCCTGGCTAGCCTGTTCTCTCTCTCAGACCAGAGACAAAGTGTACACTGTATCACCCTGGCTAGCCTGTTCTCTCTCTCAGACCAGAGACAAAGTGTACACTGTATCACCCTGGCTAGCCTGTTCTCTCTCTCAGACCAGAGACAAAGTGTATACTGTATCACCCTGGCTAGCCTGTTCTCTCTCTCAGACCAGAGACAAAGTGTATACTGTATCACCCTGGCTAGCCTGTTCTCTCTCTCAGACTAGAGACAAAGTGTACACTGTATCACCCTGGCTAGCCTGTTCTCTCTCTCAGACCAGAGACAAAGTGTATACTGTATCACCCTGGCTAGCCTGTTCTCTCTCTCAGACCAGAGACAAAGTGTACACTGTATCACCCTGGCTAGCCTGTTCTCTCTCTCAGACCAGAGACAAAGTGTATACTGTATCACCCTGGCTAGCCTGTTCTCTCAGACCAGAGACAAAGTGTACACTGTATCACCCTGGCTAGCCTGTTCTCTCAGACCAGAGACAAAGTGTACACTGTATCACCCTGGCTAGCCTGTTCTCTCAGACCAGAGACAAAGTGTACACTGTATCACCCTGGCTAGCCTGTTCTCTCAGACCAGAGACAAAGTGTACACTGTATCACCCTGGCTAGCCTGTTCTCTCTCTCAGACCAGAGACAAAGTGTACACTGCATCACCCTGGCTAGCCTGTTCTCTCAGACTAGAGACAAAGTGTATACTGTATCACCCTGGCTAGCCTGTTCTCTCTCTCAGACTAGACAAAGTGTACACTGTATCACCCTGGCTAGCCTGTTCTCTCTCTCAGACCAGAGACAAAGTGTATACTGTATCACCCTGGCTAGCCTGTTCTCTCTCTCAGACTAGAGACAAAGTGTACACTGTATCACCCTGGCTAGCCTGTTCTCTCTCTCAGACCAGAGACAAAGTGTATACTGTATCACCCTGGCTAGCCTGTTCTCTCTCTCAGACCAGAGACAAAGTGTATACTGTATCACCCTGGCTAGCCTGTTCTCTCTCTCAGACTAGAGACAAAGTGTATACTGTATCACCCTGGCTAGCCTGTTCTCTCTCTCAGACCAGAGACAAAGTGTATACTGTATCACCCTGGCTAGCCTGTTCTCTCTCTCAGACTAGAGACAAAGTGTACACTGTATCACCCTGGCTAGCCTGTTCTCTCTCTCAGACTAGAGACAAAGTGTACACTGTATCACCCTGGCTAGCCTGTTCTCTCTCTCAGACTAGAGACAAAGTGTACACTGTATCACCCTGGCTAGCCTGTTCTCTCTCTCAGACCAGAGACAAAGTGTATACTGTATCACCCTGGCTAGCCTGTTCTCTCTCTCAGACCAGAGACAAAGTGTACACTGTATCACCCTGGCTAGCCTGTTCTCTCTCTCAGACTAGAGACAAAGTGTATACTGTATCACCCTGGCTAGCCTGTTCTCTCTCTCAGACCAGAGACAAAGTGTATACTGTATCACCCTGGCTAGCCTGTTCTCTCTCTCAGACTAGAGACAAAGTGTATACTGCATCACCCTGGCTAGCCTGTTCTCTCTCTCAGACCAGAGACAAAGTGTATACTGTATCACCCTGGCTAGCCTGTTCTCTCAGACCAGAGACAAAGTGTACACTGTATCACCCTGGCTAGCCTGTTCTCTCTCTCAGACCAGAGACAAAGTGTACACTGCATCACCCTGGCTAGCCTGTTCTCTCTCTCAGACCAGAGACAAAGTGTACACTGTATCACCCTGGCTAGCCTGTTCTCTCTCTCAGACCAGAGACAAAGTGTACACTGTATCACCCTGGCTAGCCTGTTCTCTCTCTCAGACTAGAGACAAAGTGTACACTGTATCACCCTGGCTAGCCTGTTCTCTCTCTCAGACTAGAGACAAAGTGTATACTGTATCACCCTGGCTAGCCTGTTCTCTCTCTCAGACTAGAGACAAAGTGTATACTGTATCACCCTGGCTAGCCTGTTCTCTCTCTCAGACTAGAGACAAAGTGTACACTGTATCACCCTGGCTAGCCTGTTCTCTCTCTCAGACTAGAGACAAAGTGTATACTGTATCACCCTGGCTAGCCTGTTCTCTCTCTCAGACTAGAGACAAAGTGTACACTGTATCACCCTGGCTAGCCTGTTCTCTCTCTCAGACCAGAGACAAAGTGTATACTGCATCACCCTGGCTAGCCTGTTCTCTCAGACTAGAGACAAAGTGTATACTGTATCACCCTGGCTAGCCTGTTCTCTCTCTCAGACCAGAGACAAAGTGTATACTGTATCACCCTGGCTAGCCTGTTCTCTCTCTCAGACTAGAGACAAAGTGTATACTGTATAACCCTGGCTAGCCTGTTCTCTCTCTCAGACTAGAGACAAAGTGTATACTGTATCACCCTGGCTAGCCTGTTCTCTCTCTCAGACCAGAGACAAAGTGTATACTGTATAACCCTGGCTAGCCTGTTCTCTCTCTCAGACCAGAGACAAAGTGTATACTGTATCACCCTGGCTAGCCTGTTCTCTCTCTCAGACCAGAGACAAAGTGTATACTGTATCACCCTGGCTAGCCTGTTCTCTCTCTCAGACCAGAGACAAAGGGCAACAAAAGTTGGTCATCAATAA
>NC_068442.1:36011460-36123960 GCF_023373465.1 Oncorhynchus keta | reverse complement strand
AACCAGGAGTACTCAAATACTACACTAAATGCTAAACTAAATACTACACTAAACAAAAATATAAAATCGCAACAAGTGGTGCTTCCGTGTCCATGAGCTGAAATGAAAGACCCCAGATCTCTCGCATTTCTCCTTTTCCAAGATAATCCAGCCACCTGACAGGTGTCATATCAAGAAGCTGATTAAACAGCCTGATCATGACACAGGTGCACCTTGTGCTAGGGGCAACAAAATGCCACTAAAATGTGCAGTTGTCACAACACAATGCCACAAATGTCTCAAGTTGAGGGAGCATGCAATTGGAATGTCCCCCAGAGCTGTTGACAGAAAATATGTTAATTTCTCTAACGTCATTTTAGGGAATTAGGCAGTACATCCAAAACAGCCTCACAACCGCAGACCAGGTGTATGTCGTCGTGTGGGCGAGCGGGTTGCTGATGTCAACGTTGTGAACAGAGTGCCCCATGGTGGCAATGGAGTTATGGTATGGACAGGCATAAGCTACGGACAATGAACACAATTGTATTTTATAGGGGCGGCAGGTAGCCTAGTGGTTAGACTGTTGGGCTAGTAACCAAAAGGTTGCAAGATCAAATCCCCGAGCTGTCGTTCTGCCCCTGAACAAGGCAGTTAACCCACTGTTCCTAGGCCATCATTGTAAATAAGAAGTTGTTCTTAACGGACTTGCCAAGTTAAAAAAAGGATAAATAAAATAAAAATGATCGATGGCAATTTGAATGCACAAAACTACTGTGACAAGATCCTGAGGCCCATTTCTTTTAAGGTGACCAACCAAATGCATATATGTATTCCCAGTCCATAGTATTCCCAGTCCATAGTATTCCCAGTCCATGGTATGCCCAGTCCATGGTATGCCCAGTCCATAGTATGCCCAGTCCATAGTATGCCCAGTCCATAGTATGCCCAGTCCATAGTATGCCCAGTCCATAGTATGCCCAGTCCATAGTATTCCCAGTCCATAGTATTCCCAGTCCATAGTATTCCCAGTCCATAGTATGCCCAGTCCATAGTATGCCCAGTCCATAGTATTCCCAGTCCATAGTATTCCCAGTCCATAGTATTCCCAGTCCATAGTATGCCCAGTCCATAGTATTCCCAGTCCATAGTATGCCCAGTCCATTGTATGCCCAGTCCATAGTATGCCCAGCCCATAGTATTCCCAGTCCATAGTATGCCCAGTCCATAGTATTCCCAGTCCATAGTATTCCCAGTCCATAGTATGCCCAGTCCATAGTATGCCCAGTCCATAGTATGCCCAGTCCATAGTATTCCCAGTCCATAGTATTCCCAGTCCATAGTATGCCCAGTCCATAGTATGCCCAGTCCATAGTATGCCCAGTCCATAGTATGCCCAGTCCATAGTATTCCCAGTCCATAGATTAGGGTTTAGTGAATGTATTACAATTGACTGATTCTCATATGAACTGTAACTCAGTAAAATCTTTGAAATTATAATTTATAATTTATAATTTATCATTTGTATCAATATATTTGAGACATCCAATCACACAAATTTCCTAGGTGGCAAATATTGTACAATAATTACAATATTGGATATTGTAATTTATCGCCGTAGTAACAAACCCCCACCCTAGTTGTTTAGCCTAACTCATCTACCTAGCTAACATGAGCTCCACAAGGTCGGGTCTCTGACTATAATTCAATTATATGACTTGTTATTTTATCAAAATCGATTACCTAACGTTTAATTGATTACATGATTGAATTAAACCAATAATAACCTGGGGCACCACAGACGAATTGGGTTTATATAGACCGGCTATGTCCCAAATCCACTCTGAAAGATCTGAATATCTTTTGTCAACAGCAGTCAGTTATTCATCGTCACATCGATCAGTCTCATTCTGGTTGTAGTAAAGTACTTGGTTATCTGCACGAACCCTAGCTAACAAGTTGAATCAGCAATACACAAATTGGCTTAATTACTTATTTACTAAATAAATGTCTCTCACACACACACACACACACACACACACACACACACACACACACACACACACACACACACACACACACACACACACACACACACACACACACACACACACACACACACACACACACACACACACACACACACACACACACACACACACAGCAGAGATCGCCATTGTCCTCTGAAGAATCTTTCTGGTCGTAGTGTTGTAGAGTGGATACATTGAAGTTCCCTCTGTTCTTAAGAAACTGTCTGTCCTTTCCTACATACGTTTACAGCTGCAGCTGATACATCCTAGACGTCGAGTTATCACCTCTTCTCTAGTAAATAATCCTTCAAAGTTCATAACAAGTTGCCATAATCAGCTTGCTCTGTATTCTGGCTGGTCTTGTCGAAACTCACCATTCCAGCGTGGTGATCGTCACCTCCACCTTGAAATTCACCATTTTAAACAGCAGTCCTAACATTCTGGAACTCCGGTGGACTTCCGTCACCAGGCTTTTGTACTGGGGGAGAAACTAATGTCTGTTCACTTGGACATGGCCACTGACTGAGCAGAAGTTTGAGCAATGCTCTAATTTTTTAAGATAAAAATCACAATCTTTTCACAAATATTTTCATATTTAAACATTTAAATTGCACAACAATTCCATGTGAATCTGATAACTAGAATGTGTAGTAGACATTACAAGATACAATTTGTCATCCTAGATACAACTGATCTGACATCATATTCTTTAAGTACCAACGGACACTTTCAACTGGTTGAGAAAGGGACATATTGTTCCATTCCCCAACCTTTTGATGCTACCATACTTTATCTGTGGTAACACAGGGCTTTCCAAGAGTCCATTCTGTAGAGTGGAGAGAAAAGGGAGAAAGGCATTTATGGGGGGGGGCGTCATGACAACTATATGTACCAGTCAATAGGTTGAACACAAACCCTTGAATGAGTAGGTTTCCTTATTTTTACTTTGTAATATAGATTAGGGAAGACATCAAAACTATGAAATCATGTAGTAACCAAAAATGTGTTAAATATATTTTAAAATGAGATTCTTCAAAGTAGCCACCCTTCGCCTTGACAGCATACATTGACATTCTAGATGACTCTGTTCTTCCAACTTTGTGGCAACAGTTTGGGCAAGGCCCTTTCATGTTTCAGCATGACAATGCTCCCATGCACAAAGCGAGGTCCATACAGAAATACATTTGCAGAGATCGGTATGGAAGAACTTGACTGGCCTGCACAAGCCCGTATTGTTCCCATTCCGCTGTCCACCTCTTGAGGATGACTGGTGTAAACCTAAGATAGAAACACAGTTTTCAAGGCAGCTAGTCCCCAACCTCTCGTACCTTATCCCTTGGTAGTCCCTGGCCTCCCATTACCTGCTGCTCGTTAGTAATGGGGCCATTAGCTCTAAGATTAACAAGGTTAATAGGAGCAGGACAGTGTTCACCAGACTGATACAGCAGTCAATCAGCTAGCAGAGGGTTTCCTCATATATACCTTGCTGCTCACCCCACAAACAACTCCGAGGCTAGGTTTAGATCCCTTAAAGACTGTGATTTTGGAGGCCGGGACATTTCTGACTGGCAACCATGACAATAGTTTGAATTTGGCAATGAACACAAATTAATCTTCAAGGTATAGTCAAAAGTAAATTACACGTGGTCAAGTTTACAAACACACCTGCACCTCAGAGCAACAAGCCACTGCATATGGGCATGGTTCTCACAGAGGCTGAGTAACAGCACTAAGCCACTGATGGGTAGTTTTACACTTGAACTTAGCCTCATCTACTGGACAAACATATTACAGCAGCAGACATTCATAAAAATAGTTTTGAATAAAACTCACCAGCCAGTTTACATCTCCATCTAGGACCTGGTCGGACCCCCCTTCGCCTCCAGAACAGCCCAAATGCTTCTGGGCATGGATTCTACAAGTCGGAAACTTTCCATGTTGGTCTATGATGACGCGCTGGCATCACGCAGCTGCTAGAGATTGGACGGCAGTACACCACCGCCACCAGCTTGTACTATTGACACCAGTGTCGTGTCTTTGGCTATGCCGGATTAAGTGATATGACATGCTATTCTATAAAATAATTTATCCGTAATTAATATCACCTGATTGAGCTAATCATGTAAATGTAATTAACTAGAGGGTTGGGCACCACAAAATAATATTTATAGAGCTGTTATATTCCGAATAAACTCTTAAAGGCCGAGTAATATTTTACATCAATAGCAGTCAATATCAATCGTCACCTTAATTCAGTCTCATCTGAAAGTTGTAAATTCTTAGTTATCTGCACGAACCCTGGCTAACAATTTGAATCAGCAATACAAAATTGGGTTTAATTATTTATTTACTAAATACCTAACTAATCACACAGAATTACACATAATTAAATCATAACTTGATTACAAATTGCATCATAAATGAAAAGGTCCCTGGCGGGCGGAACAGATATGACAGCTTGTTACACAAAGGAAAAGGGACTGGGTTTGAGTGAAAGAGCGGGGAGACTGAGGTACAAAGGGAAGAAGCTGGGCTATCGTAAATACAGTATCTTATGCATTCTAAATTACCGCCCATTTGGAAAAGGAAAATGCAATAAATATTTACTCTGAGTTGCGCTTCGGTAGGTTGGTGGTAGATGGAAGGCCGTGTTGCCCAACCGAGTCCTTTGAAGAATGTCTCTGGTGGTCAATTGTATACGTTGTAGTAACGTCGTTGTGTGGTCGACAGGATACTCTGTCTGTTCCTTCCTAACCTGCGTTTGCAGCTGCGGTTGCTAACTCGCGGCTAGGAGGTATCACTTCTGTAGTGAATAAGAGTTCAAAGTTCATACCATTCGCAACCAAAGCTCATGCTGATGTTGGCTTCGTTCTGTAGTTATTATCTGAACCATTCTGACATAGGACCGTCGTCCTACATCCCCGGAACAGGAAGTTCTATTGTCGTCAAGGGCTTATATTGGAAGGGAGAGGAGGGCGTGTTTGAAAAGTTTTATAACCAAGGGTTTTGCAAATGTAACCTCAGTAGCGTAGAGAGAGGAAAAAGGGGGGAAGAGGCATTTATGACTGTCATAAACCTAACCCCAAGGACAACGTCATGACACCAGGCAGGATGTGTCCATGGATTTATGCTGCTTACGCCAAATCCTGACTCTGCCATCAGCAAGACGCAACAGGAACAAGGATTTTTTCGGACCAGGCAATATTTGTCCACTGCTCATTGTCCAGTGTTGGTGATCGCGTGCCCACTGGAGTCGCTTCTTGTTTTTAGCTGACAGAAGTAGAACCCGGTGTGGTCGTCTGCTGCAACAGCCCATCCGTGACAATAATTTGAGATGCTGTTCTGCACACCACTGTGGTGCTGCACTGTTATTTGTCTGTTTGTGGCCCCATTGTCACATCGTTCTCTGGAAACTCTAGACATTGGCGTGTGTGAAAAAGCCCAGCCGTTTCTGAGATACTGACAATTATTCCACACCCTGAGTCGCTTACGTCACTAGTTTTACCCATTCTAAAGTTCAATCGAACAGTAACTGAATGCCTCGATGCCCGTCTGCTTGCTTTATATAGCAAGCCACGGCCGTGTTACTCACTGTTTGTAGGAGCGATACATTCAGGGATGTAAACTGGTGAGGGACAAAAATAGTTTTTTTTGCACTCACCCCTGTCTCCGTGGTCAGGCTTCTCACCTACCATTGCCACTTCGTTATCGTTCAGGGGACGCGCTGTAACTGGCAAGCTGCCTTCCCAGAGTGCGAGCTGATGCTGTAACTATGAAGTTGGTTGCCTCTTCTTTCTTCAGTCACGTGCTGCGCTGAATTCTGTTGTTACGTAAACGATTGGCCATCACTCGTTCACTTACAGCCAGTAGTGATCCAACCCCTACCCCCAAACGTTTTCCCCCATCGGATCTACACAAAACACGTTTCTTGGATTAAAAACAGTGAATTTCACCGAAAGGTGACTAGTTTGCGTCGCTGTACATTTTCGTGAACAGGTGGTGTACCTAATAAACTGGTCGATGAGTGTATATTTTAAAGGAATAGCTCTGTATTCATCAAAACATATCATCCTAAATTATGATTCAGAAGGGTGATACTTAGTGACATCAATGAAAACTAAAGACAGGTGAAAAAAAAACTGTGATAAGAGAGACATGCTCACTGTTGAAGACCATGTTGTGGTCCTTGATGTCCTTCCATGGTGCGTACCACTTAGAGTCCCTGTGCAGCACCACTCCCATGGCCTCCCTAGAAAACAGATCCCTGCTCAGTGCTCACACACATCCACCAGACATAGTACAGCAGAAAGTAAACCGTTATCTAGACTAGAACTGCATTTCACTGTGGCTGTCTATCCAAATTACACCCCAAAGTGCATTTTGGGCACTGAAAAATGTGTTGTGTTACTGAACACAATTCTACTTGAGTAATGATCTAGAGATCTAGCGATACTGGATTTTATTTATCCGTTATTTTACCAGGTAAGTTGACTGAGAACACGTTCTCATTTGCAGCAACGACCTGGGGAATAGTTACAGGGGAGAGGAGGGGGATGAGAGTCAGGACACCCGTTTAACGTCCCATCCAAAAGACGGCACCCTACACAGCAGTGTCCCCAATCACAGACCTCGGGATTTGGGATATTTTTTAGACCAGGGGAGAGAGTGCCTCCTACTGGCCCTCCAACACGACTTCCAGCAGCATCTGGTCTCCCATCCAGGGACTGACCAGGACCAACCCTGCTTATCTTCAGAAGCAAGCCAGCAGTGGTATGCAGGTGGTATGCTGCTGAATAAGTGGCAGACTGGCAGCTCGTACTCATTAGCCTCGAAGACCTTGTTCTCATTTTCTTCAGCCTTGGATGAAAAGTCGCTCCTCTTCCGTAGTCTCTTGGGGGCCCACTCTGATTAAGATCATCAATCTCCTTCTTCACACTCTCAATACCCTGTGTGAGCACATACAGCAGGCTTCAGAGGAAATGCATGGCTGTTATGATGCACTACCTAATCAGTGGGTTGATTCTGCACATTCCTTCCTGATCATTAAACTTACTTGGTTTATGCAGTGACAATAAAAAAACAGTGCTGGATTGGTCCTTTTTGTACCTTGTCCCTGACTATTTAGGTCTCACCTGTGATATTGCTCTGAAGGCACCAGTCTTTCCCAGTTTCCCTCCACTCTTGGACACAGACTGCTTCCTCCATGCGATCCTTGATCTTCTTCCCTATATCTGTACGACTGACCTCTTCCAGACCCTAAAAAACAGACACACAGGAACATGAACTTCTTATGTCTGACCCTCACACCCTTTCTGTTGACATGACAAAGGCCTACTTATGTTATTAATGTCCATGTTGACATTTAATTAACATGCAGCGCTACATTTACCATACTCAGGTTCAGTGATCAAAGCTGATGACAGTGACTACAGCAGACAATCCATGTACAGTACCTCTTTCACAGTCTCTGCGAAGGTCCCTAACTTCTTCTTCAGAACTTCAGACATCTTCACAGTTTCAGACTATGGTTTTCTGAGGAAGAAAGTGAAATGGAATAGTGTGAAAAGTGAGAAGACAAAAAACAAATAATTGTCCAATCCAACCTGCCAAACAACATCCTTTGTCCAATGGGACAACGTGTGACACACGCTTCAATATTATTTGCCGGGCCACAGATTTTGACCTAAATATAATGGAATGAATCTGTTAAATGTTTTGGTACTCACATATTTCCGCCAAGCTTGATTCAGAGCTTCCGATTCTTCCCGCTTTTTGGCCTCCTCGCGAAACTTCTTGATGTTCTCCTTCATCTCCTTGTTCTTGCTGAGCTCCTGCTTGAGGTTATCCAAGAACCCCCCAAAGAAGCTTTTTCGGCCACCTTCCTGTCTGATGCATACCGCACCTCGAGCAAGATATGGTCATTGTATTAGTTAGAGAGAGGAACACATTTCTGCATAAGAATAAAATAATTTTGGTTATCTGACAAATTCTGCATTCAACCACACACACTACATTGCAGGGCAAGGCCTGGTTGGCTAAAGCAGAAACTGATTTGATACACTGCTGTCTAAGCACTTTGAATGTTAAAACTAAGAACTTAGTGAACTGTAAAACAGAAAGGAAGGTACAATTCAAATTGTATACAATTAATGATTAGCATGATTATCACAAGCGGAACATTCACTGTTACCTGTGAGGAACTTGTGAGGGACCCACATATCCTGTATACATGAGGTCTGTTGTGTAGGAGCAATATGAAGGACTGGACACTAGAAAACTTTTAACACTTTGCTGGAGGATGAAATGCACAATAAGAAAAACTCAAAACATTACGAAACATTTTGTTCTAGCCACATTATGATTGGCCAAGATGCTTTGTTAGGCATACAATACATACCTAAAACAAGTGATATTGCCAACTCATGAGATTTTGATAACAAAAACTGTTAAAGACAACAAAGCCTATTTTGCTTATGAAATTGACAGTTTACTCCTACTAGATACTGTATGATTTTCAAAGATTTCAGAGAGTTACAAAAAAAATCACTTCAGATAGTCTGGTCATACTCAATTGTTGCACAAAACGTAAACGATATCCATTTAATTTGTCTATGCTATTGAAATACGTACGCAAGTGTAAATAATGCAAATTCAAAATATGTGTATTATTTTAATGACAGCAATACACTTTTGCTTGGTGCACATGTTCTACTGTTATGAATCAAGCCCCAAACACCAACAAGTCTTGCTGCTAAATTAGCGGGGTAGTCTGGTTCGGCATTTTGCAGTGGAGCAGTATATACTTCGAGAATATATATGTTTCATTGCTATTTTCAATAATGGGTAACCTTAATTATTGAAGATTAAAAGACAACATGGAAAAATATGTTTAATGAGAACTTACCTGGTAATACAAACACAAGGAAGCCGACATCTTGCATGCATTGCATGTGACCTTTTCCGATGATGACCTTCTGACGTGTGTGTGCTGCTCAGTAGAAAATGGGCCTGATCGGACAGCTCAGAGCTTCTGCTCTTTTCTGTCCATAAGAAACAATTGGATTGGTGGAAGAGGCTGGGCAGGCCAGGAGCAAGGAAGGAGGGTGTGGTCGTGCAAGGCATCCCCAGAGGCTAGATTCCCTAAGGTTTTTATCAGAACGGGCGTAGATTAGTTTCACCTTTGTCTTTTCCCGACATGAGTTTGTGGTGTTTACTTTAAAAAATAAAATAGAAATAAAAAATAAAAATACAAGATAAAACTTCATTGATATTATATCTCACAACTGTGCAGGGGGAGAGGGGTGGGGGCGCTAAGGAGAGTGCATTCACATATATCTACACACTTTCATACACACACAATTGATTGTATTCTTTTTGGTACTTTTTATCATTTTACCCCCCCCCTCTCCCCTTTCCTCTCTTCTAGGTCAGTTTCAGCATTATGGACATGGGTGTATCTGTGGTCCATTTGGCCTGTCCCACGGCTTCTTTCAACGATGGGTTGTGAGTGGCTCTGTTGATGAACTTCTGGCCAATGATTGACTGTCTATTGTTGATTGATGTCAGTCCCGATATGCTGTTAACATAGTGATTGCTGATGTATCTTGGTAGTCTGTAAGCCATTTTTATTGCCATGTTTTGGATCATCTGTAGCCGATTCATCTGCTGCGGTGAAGCTGTTATCCAGGCTGGTAGGGCGTATTCAAAGAGGGGTAGGATGTAGCTGATGTAGACTTTCAGCACTGTCTGAGGTGAGGCTCCAAATTGTCTTCCGCACAGCATTTTTAGGTGGTTTAGTCTTTTTCGTCCCTCTCTCTCCATGTTCGCTATATGGGTTGTCCAGCGCATGTTCTTCTGGAAGGTGACTCCAAGGAATTTTGCTTCTTTTTCTACTTTTATTGTTTCACCGTAGAGTTTGAGATCTATGGGTTTCCAGTTTTTTTTGCTGGTGCTTCTTGTGAAGAGAACACATTGGGTCTTTTGTGGGTTAAATTTTACTCGCCACATGTTAGACCACGACTCAATCATTTCAATAGACTTCTGGAGTTTTTTTGCAGCAAGTTGAGGACATTTGGATCTGGACCAGTAGCAGAGGTCATCGGCAAACTGTGAGACTTGACCTATGGTGGGTGGAGGGTAGTAAATATCTGTTATGTTGAGTAGAAAAAGTAGCGGGCTTAGAACTGCCCCCTGTGGGACACCTGCTTCAGGGGTGAAAGGTGAGGATATGGCTCTGGAGACCTTCACTTTAATTGTATGGTTGTGGAGAAAGCTAGTGATGATGTTTCTGATGGAGAGTGATAGTTTGAGATTGGAGTCTGCAAGCCGGTAATACAGTCCATTGTGCCACATCTTGTCAAATGCTTTCCCTATATCAAAGAAAACCGCCAGGGTAAGTTATTTTTACTTGATGTTCCGAAGGATGTCTTCTAACAGTCTTAGAATGTTATCGGTGGTTGATCTTGTTTTCCTGAAGCCTGCTTGGTGGAATCCAAGGAGGCCCATTGAGTAGCAACTCAGTCTTTGGGTGAGTACTCTCTCAAACAGCTTCCCGACATGACGGAGGCTGATTGGTCTGTAACTTGTGACGTTGTATGGGTCTTTGCCAGGTTTGTGGATCATTGTGACAACTGCAGATTTCCATGGTAGGGGAAAGTAGCCTTCCGTGAGACATGCTGTGAAGAAGTTGGAAAGGAGGTGCAGGTATTCATCAGGTGCTTGTTTGATGAGTGTGCTGTCAATGTTGTCTTCCCCTGGTGCTTTGTTTTTGTTTTTTTCAGGTGAGTCTTGATTTCTTCAATGCTAACAGAGCGGGTGAGGGGATGGTCTACTGGTGTCAGATTTGAAGTGTACACTGTTTTCTGTATTTCTCTGTCGACGATGGTTTTCCAGTCTTTGTCAAAGAGACGATCGTCGGGACAAGAATGAACATTTTGTAGGTGGTTTCTGAATAATGTTGCTTTTGTTTCGTTGTCTTCGATGAGCTGGTTTTGAGACTTTAGCACAGGTATGATATTATTGGTTTTGTCTCCGTTAATTGTTTAGATTTTTTGCCAGAAGGTCCGGGGGGGTTGGTGTCTGTATCTAGCTGGTGATAGAAGGCAGTCCAGTGTTTCTGTTTGTGGAGGGTAAGTTGATGTCTGATGTGTGTGGAGGAGGATTTAGGCCATTTAGCCATGAACGCTTGTGTGTTGTTCATATACCGCCGTGCTGTGGCAGGTAAGCAAGAAATATATCCTTCGATGTATTGTGATAAAAGCACCAACATTGTTACAGATGTAGATTCACGCATCATCGTTACAAAAATATCTTTATCTTTTCAAAAAACATTTCCAGGGGGAGACACGTGATGCCGCGGAGCTGAGCAGACGTTGACAAACCGAGCTCTTCAAAGTTATTCTATGTTTACCTAAATAACAACGTTGAAACAATATTCTAACATCGGCTGATTAATTGTCAAGTACTTACCTTCCCAAAGAGCCATGGACCCCCGACCGAGAGGCAAGAAGGACGACCAAAACGTTGTTGATTCCCAAGATAACGATAACACTACAGCTAGCAAGATTAGCATTAGCCCTCATAACTCAGACGACAGTTCCAGACTGTTGCTCTCAGCAGCCTCTTGTGAGCCTGCCGACATGCTGGCTACTCTCCTCCGGGAAATTCAGGATGGTAACAGAGGTCTTTCTCTGAAAATCGATAAGAAATCGTCTGAACTCCATTCTTCCATTGATGACCTGAAATCCTCCATGAAGGATCTCCTTTTGAGAACGACTGGGGCAGAGCTGCGCATTAGCACAGTTGAAGATACCATCGCTAGACATGACCAGGTCTCAACACAACTGCAGAAGGACAATGCCTACCTCAAAAACAAAGTAGATCAGATGGAGAACCAGAGTAGACGTAGTAATATCCGTGTGGTGGGATTGAAAGAGGACAGCGAGGGCCGTGACCCGGTCCGTTTCTTCACTCAATGGATCCCGGAGGTCCTAGGCATAACCAACTTCACCAAGCCGCTGGAAATCGAACTCGCCCTCAGAACATCAGCGCCGAAACCCCGGCCAGATGAGCCCCCACGAGCCGTCCTGATCAGGTTCCTCCGTTTCCAAGACAGAGAGAAGATACTGCAACTCGCAAGAGCCAAAGGGGCCATCGCCATCGATGGGAAGAGGGTCAGCCTTTTCCCGGATATGAGCGCGGACCTCGCCAGACGTCGCAAGCAGTTCAGACCTGCCGCCAAAGCACTGAAGGAGAAGAACATCACCGGCTACCTCATCCACCCTGCGCGGATGAAAGTTCAGTACAAAGGCCGAAGCCATCTCTTCAACACACCGGGAGAAGTGCACACTTTTCTCAAAGAACTGAGCAACGTCTGAGTCTGAGCCAGGACGGTCTCTCTGGGGAATACAATGCAGTTCGTTTGTTTTCTCTTATCCGGATTGAACTGCTGGTATCTCCCGGTCACTTTAATTGATTTGTACATTTTCAACTAACCGTATCTTCCCGGGGTGAGTTCTATTACATTTACAGGAGAGTATATTTTGGTTTAGTCCATATCTACTGGGCGAAGCAATATGTGGGTTTAGGCCCACTGCTTTCCCCCTCATTTATGTTAATCTTTCGTAAAGAGACTCAAGCAGCCCTTACCGTGGGCAGTAAATATTCAGCCATAAATATCTATTCACAAAGTTTGTTTTCAATTTAGAGAGCTCGCAGGTTTTAGTTTACGCCAAGGTTTAGCTAGTAAGAGCAAGATGGAAAGCGAGCAGCAACGTATCTCTACAAGTGTATTCATGTTTGATTGTTGGGACTGTTGTTCTAGTCTGACAATCGGGGTGGGTGGGATTTTTATAATTTTTTTCTTCCTTTTCTCTATGTTTATTGTTTCCTTCCTAAAGAGACACACAGGTCACTTTTGTGCTCAAACCAAAGTTGAAACATTTCCTAATTATCTGCATATGATAGATTTCTATTCAGTTACATATTTGAAACCCAACCTATGCTTAATCCACTAAAATATGTCACATTCAACGTAAAAGGTCTTAACAGCTCGATTAAAAGGAAAGGAGTCTATACATACCTTAAGAAATTAAAGGCTGACATTGTGTTTTTACAATAAACACATCTTACAGCCAGTGAACACAATAAATTGAAGAGGGAATGGGTAGGACAAGTTTTTGCATCCTCTTAACTCCAAAGCAAGAGGAACTGCAATTTTGATAAGTAGACACATCCCCTTCTGCGTCAACAACACCATCTCTGATCCCTCTGGCAGGTTTGTTTTGGTGCAGGGGCATATGGTTTCAGAGTCTTGGACGCTATTGAATATTTATGCTCCTAACTTCGATGACCATATGTTTATTCAGAATGTCTTCCTTCAGGTTGCTCAAGCACCACCAGGATGGCTAATGGTTGGAGATTTTAATTTTTGCTTATATACAGTTCTTGATAGGTCTTCTGATAAACCCTCACTTCTTACCAAAGCCGGCAAGCTCACCATGTCATTCATGAAATATCTCAATTTACTAGACATCTGGAGACAGTTGCACCCACAGGATAGGGACTACTCTTTTTATTCACACCCACACAAGACACACACACGCATAGATAACTTTTTACTTTCGACACAACTGTTTCATAGAGTGTTAGATGTCGAGTATCTCCCCAGATTGCTTAGTGACCATTCTCCTCTGGTATTATCAATCTCCATTCCTACCAAGGTAAGTGGAGCATATAGATGGAGACTAAATTCTACACTTCTAAAGCAACCTGAATTTTGTGCATTCATCAAAGAGCAGATCAATATTTTTACTTTGACAAACAAACCCTCTGCTCCTGACAGCTTCATTCTTTGGGACACATTGAAGGCCTACCTGAGGGGACAGATTATTTCCTATACTAAAGGGCTGAAGAAAAAACACGGTGCGGAACTGAGTGCTCTTGAATCTGAAATCTCAGAGCTAGAGAAAACCTACCAAAGAGGCCCGACTAAAGATCTATACAGGCTTTTGGTAAATAAAAAACTTAAATATAATATTCTGAACACATATCAAGCTGAGAGGGCGTTATTATGAGCTTGGAGAGAAAGCTCACAAAGTATTGGCATGGCAACTGAAAGCAGAGGAAAGTAAGAGGACAATTAATGCCATAGAAACTCTCACTAAAGAGATATCTTTCGACCCTACTGAAATTAATAATACTTTTAAGAAATACTATGAAGACCTCTACACTTCCCAATCAAGCGATGATCTATCAGAGATAGACTCCTTTCTCTCCTCTCTCAACGTCCCATGCCTGTCAGGGGAAGACAGCGAGTGCCTGAGTGAACACTTCTCAGTCCCTGAATTGTTGGAGGCCATTAAAATCCTTACCTTCTAATAAATCTCCTTGGGAGGATGGCTTCCCTCCAGAGTTCTATAAATAATTTAGGGAGCTGTTGGTCCCCTACCTTATGGAGGTACTTAAAAAAGCCAGAGAAGACAACTGCTTTCCAGAGTCCTTCTCTCAAGCAGTGATTACTGTAATCCACAAGGAAGGGAAAAACCCGCTAAAGTGCGTCTCCTATAGACCAATCTCTCTCCTTAACACAGATTGTAAACTGGTCACCAAGATGCTATCTAAGAGACTGGAGTCATGTCTTCCCCTGTTGGTCAACCCAGATCAGACTGGCTTCATAATTAATAGATTGTCCTCCAATAATCTCAGAAGGTTCTTTGATATAATTCACCTTGCTAACAAAAACAAAATACCTGGTGTCGCAGTCTCCCTCGACGCTGAAAAGGCCTTTGATAGGGTTGAATGGCCAAACCTCTTTCGCGTCTTGGAAAAGTTTGGTTTAGGTACTGTGTTTGTAAATTTGATAAAATCACTCTTCAAATCTCCTAAAACTAGGATTGCTACCAATGGGATTACTTCCTCCTCTTTCCCTCTTTATAGGGGGAACAGACAAGGTTGCCCAATTAGCCCCCACCTCTTTGCCCTCGCCATCGAACCGTTGGCTGAGGCTATTAGAACGTGCCCTGACATACATGGCTTTGAGGTGGGCCCCCATACCCATAAATTATCACTCTTTGCGGACGACCTTATCTTATTCCTAACAAACCCAGAACACTCCCTCTCTCACTTGCAGATCCTACTACAGTGTTATAGTTCGTTCTCTGGATATAAGGTCAATCTTGATAAAAGCGAAATCTTACCGTTGTCTGTCTTTGACCATCATACCATCAAGCACAAGTTTCCTTTTAGATGGTCTCCTATGGGCTTCACATATTTGGGCATAATGGTGGATGGTAATCTGAACAACCTCTATAAACTCAATCTGGCCAGTTTGTTGCAAAAGGTGGAGGTTGACCTTTGTAAATGGATGGACTTACCTCTCACTCTACTGGGTAGAATCAATGTAATTAAAATGAATGTCCTGCCCAGGTTTCTATATCTGTTTCAATCTCTCCCTATCCCTGTTCCCGCAGCATTTTTTTCCTCTCTCGACAAGCTGACCAGACGGTTTATCTGGCACGGCAAAACCCCTAGGGTTGGCCTGGATAAACTGACCCTTGATTACAGTCAAGGGGGCTTAAACCTCCCTAATTTTAGAATGTACTACTGGGCTGCACAGTCTTGGTTTCTGGCTCAGAGGTTTGACAATGGTCCCTCTCCCTCATGGTTGAACATTGAAAAGCTTGAGGTAAATGATGACACTGGGGCAGATTTGTTTTACAAATGGGACAGAAAATCTATAAAAACCATCACAGACAACCCTTTAATCATACATTCTGTCCTGGCATGGTGCAAACTGCATGAGCTGTTCGGACGAGGGGGATTCCTTTCCCCTAAAACCCCTTTATGGAACAATAGATTGATCCCTATGTTTTTCCAGAATAGTAACTTTAGACCATGGTCTGATAAGGGGATCACTCTTCTGGAACATTGTTACGAGGAGGGAGTTCTTATGTCTTTTGATCAGCTGAAACAGAAATACCACTTGCCTAACAGGGACTTCTTTCGCTACCTACAACTACAAAACTTTATTAGGGTGACTCTCAAGGGACAATGGAACCTACCTAAGATGTCACCTATTGAACAACTCTGCCACGCAGACCAACCACTGTTCAAGACCATTTCCCGTGTTTACAATGCTCTTATGTCAGGACTAACACTGCCTGGGCTAGATAAACCCCGACTTAGATGGGAGAGAGATCTGGGTATTGATCTTGATGAGGATCTATGGAGTGACCTATGCAGGGATGGGGTTACATCCACATTGAACTCCAGATACAGACTGATCCAGTTTAATTTCCTCCATCAGCTCTATATCACCCCATCTAGACTGCACAGGTTCAATCCAGATATCTCCTACCTATGTTTTAGATGTGGCTCAGATGAAGGAACATTCCTCCATTCCACTTGGCAGTGTTCAAAACTACACGGTTTCTGGCAGGGGGTATGCGATACCATATCCTCAATTCACGGGGTTGCATTACCTTTAGACCCGGAGGTCTGTCTACTGGGTAACTTTACTAACACCAATCTTAGGCAAAGCCATACTATAAAGCTAACAGAAATATTGCAAGCGATTGCCAAGAAATGTATTGCCTTGAAATGGAAATTGGATTCCTCCCTGCCAGTTGCAATGTGGCTTTCGGAAGTTAATCGTTGTATCCCTTTGGAGAAAATCACTTACTGCTTGAGGAATAAGTTAAAGACATTTTACAGAATTTGGCAACCTTTTATTGACTATATGGAGAATCTCCCCCCACATCTCATTGATTGAATCTATATATAATCCTCACATAATGTTTCACACGTAATGTATATTATGTAGCCTACGGCAGGTGATCCAATGTCTCGTTATTTTTTTATTATTGTATGTTTGTTTATATAACTATAATTATAATTTATTTGTGTTACGTTCGTCTGTTACTGTCACTTTGTCCTATCGTTGTCTAATATCTTTTCACTTTTGTTTTGAATGTTCTTAATTGGAAAATGCAAAAATAAAATATTTAAAAAAACTAAAAAAACATTTCCAGACCAGGAGGTGGCAGTAGCACCAACGAAGGATCGGATTTCTCAGTTTAAACAGAAACCGAAGAGGGTGAAACCTGGGAAATTATTAAAACCAACCAACAGAACCCAGGCCCACAGTCAACAACGCAAAAAAAGAAGCGAAAACACAAATAAATAAATATTGCACAAGTATCAGTGGGTTTTCAACGCTGGTCCTTATGCTGGATAAAAAAGAAGTGGTGGTTAAATCAAATCAACCAAATGTCATTTGCCACGTGCTGAATGGTGTAGAGTGGTGCAGCGGTCTAAGGTAGTGCATCTCAGTGGTAGAGGTGTCACTACAGACCCAGGTTCAATTCCAGGCTGTATCACAGCCGGTCGTAATTGGGAGTCCCATAGAGCGGCGCACAGTTGGCCCAGCGTTGTCCGGGTTAGAGTTTGGCAGGGGTTGGCCGTCATTGTAAATAAGAATTTGTTCTCAACTTACTTGCCAAGTTAAATAAAACATTGACATAAATAGTGAAATGCTTAGGAGCCCTTCCCAAAAATGCAGAGTTTAAAACTGTAACACAAGAGGAATAAAATAAAATACACAAGAATGAAGCAATATACAGGGAGTACCAGTACCAGAGGTACAGAGGTATGAGTTATTGAAGGTCAGTATGGACAAGAAGTCAGGGTAGTGACTAGGCATAAGATAATAATGAGAGTAAAATAAAGAACAACAGCAGCAGCAAATGATGAGTGTGAATGTGTGTTTGTGTTGTGTCGGTATCAAATCAAATATTATTTGTCAAATGCGCCAGGTGTTTCACCTGACAGTGAAATGCTTACCTACAAGCCCTTAACCAACATTGCCATTTTAAAATAAATAAGTGTCAAGAAAGTATTTAAAATAAAATATAAAATATAAAATAACAGTAACAAGGTTATATACAGGGGGTACCGGTACAGAGTCAATGTGCGGGGGCACAGGTTAGTTGAGATAATTGAGATAATATGTACATGTAGGTAGAGGTGTAAAGTGGCTATGCATAGATAATAAACAGAGAGTAGCAGCAGCGTAATGCAGGAGTCTTATGGCTTGGGGGTAGAAGCTGTTAAGCATAGAGAAGTCTATGACCAGGGTGACTGTAGTCTTTGGCAATATTTAGGGACTTCCTCTGACACCGATAGAGGTCCTGGATGGCAGGAAGCTTGGCCCGAGTGATGTACTAGGCCGTACGCACTACCCTCTGTAGGGGGGCGTACTCGGCCCTCCTTTTCCTGTTGTCCACGATCATCTCTTTTGTCTTGATCACGTTGAGGGAGAGGTTGTTATCCGGGCACCACACTGCCAGGTCTTACCTCTTCACTATAGGCTGTCTCATCATTGTAGGTGATCAGACTGTTGTGTTTTCGGCAAACTTAATGATGCTGGTGTTGGATATATAATGGCGCCAGAGGAGATGGCTGCCATTTTGCGGTCCCCTAACCAATTGTACTATTGTGTGCGTTTTTCGCATTATATGTAACTTATTTTGCACATAATGTCTCTGCCACCGTCTCTTATGACCTTAAAAGGCTTCTAGATATCAGGACAGCGATTACTCACCTCGTACTGGAAGATTTTTTCTTTAACGAGTGGGAGGTGAAGAATTTACTCCAGACACCCGACAAGGCCCTGTCATTCACAGGAGAAAGAGACGGAGATATCGGGGACATAGGTCTGGATGCCTTGTAGGAATCCACCGGTGAGTGGGTAATCTGCCTTTAGCATTGGTCCTATTAGCCAAAATAGACAAACTACGAGCACGTATATACAGTGGGGCAAAAAAGTATTTAGTCAGCCACCAATTGTGCAAGTTCTCCCACTTAAAAAGATGAGGCCTATAATTTTCATCATAGGTACACTTCAATTATGACAGACAAAATTAGAGAAAAAAATCCTGAAAATCACATTGTAGGATTTTTAATGAATTTATTTGCAAATTATGGTGGAAAATAAGTATTTGGTCACCTACAAACAAGCAAGATGGCTCTCACAAAACTGTAACTTCTTCTTTAAGAGGCTCCTCTGTCCTCCACTTGTTACCTGTATTAATGGCACCTGTTTGAACTTGTTATCAGTATAAGACACCTGTCCACAACCTCAAACAGTCACACTCCAAACTCCACTATGGCCAAGACCAAAGAGCTGTCAAAGGACACCAGAAACAAAATTGTAGACCTGCACCAGGCTGGGAAGACTGAATCTGCAATAGGTAAGCAGCTTGGTTTGAAGAAATCAACTGCAAGCAATTATTAGGAAATGGAAGACATACAAGACCACTGATAATCTCCCTCGATCTGGGGCTCCACGCAAGACCTCACCCTGTGGGGTCAAAATGATCACAAGAACGGTGAGCAAAAATCCCAGAACCACACGGGGGGGGACCTAGTGAATGACCTGCAGAGAGCTGGGACCAAAGTAACAAGCATTTCAAGGACCTGGAGTGGCCTAGCCAGTCTCCAGATCTCCCCATAGAAAATCTTTGGAGGGAGTTGAAAGTCCGTGTTGCCCAGCAACAGGCCCAAATATCACTGCTCTAGAGATCTGCATGGAGGAATTGGCCAAAATACCAGCAACAGTGTGTGAAAACCTTGTGAAGACAGAAAACGTTTGACCTCTGTCATCGCCAACAAAGGGTATATAACAAAGTATTGAGATAAAGTTTTGTTATTGACCAAATACTTATTTTCCACCATAATTTGCAAATAAATTCATAAAAATCCTACAATGTGATTTTTGGATTTTTTTTCTCATTTTGTCTGTCATAGTTGAAGTGTACCTATGATAAAAATTACAGGCCTCTCTCATATTTGTAAGTGAGAGAACTTGCACAATTGGTGGCTGACTAAATACTTTTTTGCCTCACTGTATATCCTACCAACGGGACATTAAAAACTGTAATATCTTGTGTTCACCGAGTTGTGGCTGAATGACGACATGAATAACATACAGCTGGCGGGTTTTACTCTTTTTCAGCAGCAACCTCTGGTAAGACAAAGGATGGCGGTCGATGTATATTTGTAAACAACAGCTAGTGCACGAAATCTAACGAATTCTCAAGGTTTTGCTCGCCTGAGGTAGAGTATCTCATGATAAGCTGAAGACCACACTATCTACCAAGAGTTTTCATCTATATTCTTCGTAGCGGTCTATTTACCTCCACAAGCCGATGCTGGCACTCTACCTCAGGTGAGCAAAACCTCAAGACTTATTAGAATTCGTGCACCAGCTGATATTGACAAATAGACACAGACCGCCACCCCTTGGCTTACCGGCGGCAGCTGTTCTATCTTGCCGATGCATGGAAAACCCAGCCAGCTGTATGTTATCCATGTTGTTATTCAGCCAAAACTCTGAGAAATAAGATATTACCAAAGACGTTGTATATTTTAGATTCTAGAGTAGCCACCCTTTGCCTTGATGACAGCTTTACAGACTCTATGGTGGTGAAATTACAAGATTATGTTATACTGTTATTGCATGGTTGTTTTATGTAACAGAATAGAGTTATGATGCCTTAGGTGATAAACCTAACAAGCCAGATTCCATTCATGTGAGGGAGATTGCTCCGGTCTGACTGGACTGTACCAGGGTGAGATGGCTTGGGAGGAACCTCGTTTTCAGGGCCAAATCCTGGTTTCCTTACAATGAGAACAGTCTTCACAGCAGATACTGTTATCAATTTATTTAATAGCAAATGCTATCTGGCTGGGGGAAAGTCCTTTCTCATATATTAAGTCTCACCTACCTAAGACCTACTTTCCTTATTAATAAGTGAATAAAGAAATTACTTTAAGTATAACTCTTACTTGTGTGATATGTTTGTCTCTCCTCATTTGAGAATAAAGAAATAACCACAATTCTTTGCATTCTCTCAACCAGAATGCTTTCCCAAAAGTCTTGAAGGAGATCCCACATATGCTGAGCACATGTTGGCTGCATTTCCTTCACTCTTTGGTCCAACTCATCCCAAACAATCTCATTTGGGTTGAGATCAGGTGATTGTAGAGGCCAGGTCATCTGATGCAGCACTCCATTCTCCTTTGTCAAATATCCCTTACAAAGCCTGGAGGTACGTTTTGGGTCATTGTCCTGTTGAAAATGATAGTCCCACTAAGCTCAAACCAGATGGGATGGCGTATCGCTGCAGAATGCTGTGGTAGCCATGCTGGTTAAGTGTGCCTTGAATTCTAAATAAATCACTGACAGTGATCACACCTCCTCCTCCATGCTTCACGGTAGGAACCATACATACAGAGATCATCCATTCACCTACTCTGCGTCTCACAAATACACGGCAATGTCTATTGCTCCTGTGTCTTGGCCCAAGCAAGTCATCTTCTAATTGGTGTCCTTTAGTAGTGGTTTCTTTGCAGTAAATCGAGCCACGAGCCCTTCTTACATCAGATGTCAAAGTGCTGTACAGAAACCCAGCCTAAAACCACAAACAGCAAATAATGCAGGTGTAGAAGCACGGTGGCTAGGAAAACCCCCCTAGAAAGGCCAGAACCAAGGAAGAAACCTAGAGGAACCAGGCTCTGAGGGGTAGCCAGTCCTCTTCTGGCTGTGCCAGGTGAAGATAACAGAACCTGGCCAAGATGTTCATAGATGACCAGCAGGGTGAGATAAGTGGTTGTAGAGGGTGCAACAGGTCAGCACCTGAGGAGTAAATGTCAGTTGGCTTTTCATAGCTGATCATTCAGAGTATCTCTACCGCTCCTGCGGTCTCTAGAGTTGAAAACAGCAGTCAAGCAAGCACCAGGACTGTCTACTAAAGTTGATTCAGCTGCAGATCAGGGCACCACCAGTACAGACCTAGCTCAGGAATACAGGGTACAGGGATTGGACTGCTGAGGACAAGTCATATTCTCTGATGAATCCCCTTTCCGATTGTTTGGGGCATCCGGAAAAAAGCTTGTCCGGAGAAGACAAGGTGAACGCTACCATCAGTCCTGTGTCATGCCAACAGTAAAGCATCCTGAGACCATTAATGTGTGGGGTTGCTTCTCAGGCAAGGGAGTGGGCTCACTCACAATTTTGCCTAAGAACACAGCCATGGTACCAACACATCCTCTGAGAGGAACTTCTCCCCACCAACCAGCCAGGAACAGTTGTGACGAACAATGCCTTTTCCAGCATGATGGAGCACATTGCCATAAATCAATTGTGATAACTAAGTGACTCGGGAAACAAAACATCAATATTTTGGGTCCATGGCCAGGAAACTCCCCAGACCTTAATCCCATTGAGCACTTGTAGTCAACCCTCAAGAGGCAGGTGGACAAACAAACCCACAAACTCTGACAAACTCCCAAGCATTGATTACGCAAGAATGGGCTGCCATCAGTCAGGATGTGGTCCAGAAGTTCATTGACAGCATGCCAGGTCGGATTGCAGAGGTCTTGAAAAAGGATCAACACTGCAAATATTGACTCTATGCATCAACTTCATGTAATTGTCAATAAAAGCCTGACACTTATGAAATGCTTGTTATTATACTCCAGTATTCCATAGTAACATCTGACAAAAATATCCAGAGACACTGAAGCAGCGGAAATGAATGCGTCATTCTCAACTTTTGGCCACGACTGTACATGTCAGTGGCAAGGAAGACGGAAAACAAAATTCCAATGGTGATATTTATTATCAAAACACCTTATAGAGCAAAGGCAATGAAGTGAAGCATCACAGGTAAAATATAAAGAAATTTAAATTTGGTCACAAATTATGCAGGGACGAGAACTAACTAAAAATACACTTGCGCAGTTACAATTGCCTAAAAAACAATGTGGAAAGGTCGATACAGGGCGGCAAATATGAGGGCCACAATGACACTGGACGATTACGCATTTCTGTCGATTCTGACATCGATCTCTCTTCCATTCAGCCTGTAGCCATTCATGGTGCGACAGGCTCTCTCTGCAGTCTCCGGGTTGTCAAAGCGAACCACGCCACAGCCCTTGGACTTGCCATTCTCCATCTTGATGTCAGCATATTGGACAATACCTACAGTTGAAAGCACATTGAAGCTGTTAGCCAAAATATTTTTGGCTGAAGTGCCAATTGAATTTTGGGTCAGAAAGGTAATGACACCATGGAAGTCTAATGAACTTAAACATTCCATTTGCATGCCTCTCAATTCTGTCAAATTACATTTTTGCTAAGTTTGTGGGAAGTCCACACATTAATGAAATTAGTGGATTATGTTCTTACCGCATGTATTGAAGTTATCCTTCAGCATTTTCCAGGTGAAGTCAAAGGGCAGCTACAAAGAGTCAAATCAATAACTTTACAATGGTCTGTGTTGAATACAACCTTCAAAATGAGTCTGAATAAAATCAATATTCTGAATACACGCCAACAACACATTTGGGGACAGTTGATCATTATTTATATAAAAGCTTACATTTCTGACAAAGATCTGGCAGCCCTTCCTGGCATTGGCTCCAGGACCTCCGGCCCCCCCAAAGCCATTTCCTCCAAAGCCCCCACGCTCCATCTCAGCTGGCCGGTCAAACTGGCCACCAACACCGACAGCGCCCATGCGGTCCATGGTGGAGCCCATGCGGTCAAGCCCGGCGGCCGGGAAGCGGTCGATGCCGGCAGACCCCATGCGGTCAAAGTTGGTTCCCATCCTCTCCATGCGGTCCGCCATGCCCATGGGAGAGGCGAAGTCCAGGCCAGCAGGCATACGTTCCAAACTGGACGGGCCTAGGCGGTCAAACCCAGCTGGGCCCAGGCGGTCCACACTGGAGCTCATACGGTCCAGCCCAGAACCAAGCCTGTCCATACTGGGCCCCAGCCGGTCCAGCCCAGAGCCCATTCTGTCAAAGCCAGACCCACCGAGCCTGTCCAGATCAGACACGCGGTCCATCCTCTCCATCCCCATGCGCTCCATTCCACCCAGACGGTCCATTCCACCACCCAAGCGATCCATGCCAGAGCTCATGCGGTCCATTCCCAGTGAGCTACCTGTAAGTCAAGGAAAAACAACTAGTGAGACATTTCAGGTCCTGTGAGAAATCAGCGTCAGACGTGTTAGGAAGAATTGCGCAAATCCTAAAAGTACTAACCCATTCCTCTTTCAAAGGATTCTCCAAAATTATTGCGAGACATGCCCATATCATTTCGACCAAACTCCCGGTCAAAAGAACCACCAAGCCCACGGTCCATCTCTGACAACACAAGAGACTAAACTATTAGAAGACAAACTAATGTTTCACGAACACGTGAATCTGTAGTGTGAATTTAATTTCCTTACCATTCATCCTGCCCATTCCAGATGGTCCAAAACGCTCCATGTTGTTCATTCCACCAAAGTTATCCATGCCTGGGAGAAAATTATGGCAAGAGAGTTAAATCTACAATATAGTGTATTAGAGAAGGGCAAGAAAAACACGATGGAAAAATATGTTCAACTATACCCATTCAATGGACGCAGTACAAAAAGTACATACCTCCCATTCTACCCATGCCACCACCAAAGCCCATGCCATCCATGCCTACAAACCAAACAAACAGTGAGTGACTGAACTAAGCCAAATGAAAAGTCCACTGCAAGGATCACAAAGACAGCTCCATACCCCCAGGTCCCATGTTGCCCATTCCTCCACCTCCTCTGTTCAGTGCGGTGGCGTCAATGGGTTGGCCACCAGGCCCAAGTCCCAGCCCGATGCCACTGAGGCCACCTGAGGGAAAATAAATGGACGATTGAAAGAAACACAACAGACCCTTCTATTGAAGATTTTGTGCAAGCTAGCCTTGAACATACTCAAAATGTGTTGGACAGACTTCTCTTTACATTTCGGGGGGGGGGTTGTACATACGGGGTAGTGCTGGTGGTCTCTCAGGTGGTGCAAAGTCTCCTTTTGGCAAGGACTTCTCATCCTGAAATATCCAACAAGTATCAGTTAAAATACATTTGAAAATGTGTAGAAGGAATAAAACACTTGTTAATATTAGTGTGCACACACTAATATGATTCTCACCAGCTTGACATGCATGACCCGGTTGAAAAGCAGTTGACCGTTGAACATACTGACGGCTTGGACAGCTTCAATAGGCATGTCAAAGGTGACGGTGCCCATGCCCCTGCTATTCCCATCTTTGTCCTCCAGGATGTCAGTGCGCACCACCACACCTGCCATGCCAAACACCTCCTTCAGCTTCTTCCAGCCAACCTTGTAGTCCAGCTGGACACAAAACAGTGTTAATTTGGTTAAAATACTTGCAATATCATAATTTTAAATGATAACAAAAACGATGTATTTTGGGCATACTGGACTACAATCAACTTACATTAGCTACAAAGACAGTGCTTCCAATCTTGCCAGCCTGCAGCCCGTGGATGATCTCATTGGGGATGTTGGAGTTGTTCATGAGACTGGGGGGGATGATGACCATGGGTGGGGCGCCCGGTCCCGGGCCCATGCGGTCCATGCGGTCCATGTTCATTCGCTCCATATTCATGCGATCCATGCCCATGTTCATTCCACCATGGCCACCGGGGGGTCCACCACCACCCTGGGACCTGTGGGCGTCCCTCTGGGCAATCACACCATCTGGGTCCTGAGGAAGAGAGACATGGACAACATCACTAAACAGGGAAAAAAGGCTTAGTGGTAGATTTCTGTTCTTCTGGTGGTAACAAGTACCAGTAGCATCTTAAAAACAGACTGCTCACCTCTTTGACCTTTAGGGGCCGCCCATTCAGGTTGTGCTTGTTGACCTTCTCGACAGCCTTCTTCATCAGTTCCTCAGTCCTGAACTCAACAACCCTGTTCACACAAACATCGTGATGAACACCAGGAACTTAGAATAACCTTCAGACACCTATTAGAATCAAGACAGAATGACAAAAATACTTACGCGCAACCCTTGGTTGATTGAAGACCACACAGCAGCATCATTGAAGTAGAAAAACAACATTCAAGTTAGTAATCAGTTGTGGCACTGTAGAGAACAATGGTATTCAGGGGGCTGAATTACTCTTATGAAAGGGCCAAACACATTCTACTCACTTGTATGGCCATAGCCTTGAACAGTCAGTTACTCTTCCAAAATTATTAGACCGCTTAAAAGCTGGTCACCAGACAATATAGCAAATACAGAGGTTGTCTGGTGAATCTAAACCCTTAACATTGTGTACAAAGGCAGAAGTCCCAGACAAAATGCACTCCTTTGAAGCAAATATCTGTTCCACAAAAACATGGGCTCAAATCTATTACATGTAACAGCCATGTTACAACCTCTTGGGGGGTTGGGCCCCATTTTAGATTATGTCCCAGATGAACACATCCACAGCAAAAGGGGACTTTCCCAGCTACTGCAATCACATGGAATTGGCTACAGAAACCCGAATTCCCAATCAGACACCAAGATGACCTCTTTCAGTGCCACAGACTGCACCATGTTCTGTCCAGTGTCACCCACTTGACACGTTCATCAAAACTCATCCAGGTTTGAACATCCCCCACAATGAAAGAAAAGATAACTCAAGCTGACAAACACAGGTTCGTCTATTGCACTTACCCTCGATTTGCCTTCTCCGTCCATTAAGTGTTCCACGTACGTTACCTCACCCACTACAAATCAGATTCCAGACGACACACACCAGGGGAGAGAAGCCGAGAAAACAATGGGGGTTTAGAGCAGACAAGCGGTTGGTGACCGTGAGCTCGGCCTGCTACTCCAGAGCCTCCCCCCAGCACCTCAATTCTGGTACAGGTCTACAAAAGACAAGCTCTTACTGGATCTAAAAATGACTTCTTAGCCTGTCCTTGTAGAGTCCCCAAACACCAAGAGCAATAGATTGAAGAGAACAATCGTCAAATAGCTAACAACATCTAAATCGGATGAGTTATCATAAAGGAACCATTTTCGAAGTGAGGATAAAGTTGACAGAATGACAGTTACGTTTGCCGAGTCATTTGAAACCATGAGTCCACCCTTCCAAAATACATGTTCCTTGTTAAATGTATTTGGAACCACTGACTGATACAACTGTTCGGACGCACCTTTGAACATAAACTACACTAAAAACTAAATTGTACCAACTCAACTAACGCCAATGTCTGAAGAACATTGACATTTTTGGAAAGCTGTACAGACATTGGACCTGGAGAGGCACAGTGTCCAAATGTGTTTTTAACTAACAGAGGGACAACCACGGCTAATTCCAGCAAATGAGTGTGCCATAAATGGACAGGAACCAATCCTCAGCTGAAACAAGGACAGCCGTGAGAAGCTGCTTCATTTTGTAGACCTGTACCCCAAGAAATCCCAAGCACACATATGTAATTGGTACAACATGGAGATCTGCGGAAACGACAAACCTAAAAAAGAGAATGCAATTTAACGCCACATTCAATTATTATATCCAAATACTAAAAACTGTTTCTGAAAGGCATTGGTAACCTCTCAGAACACCCATGCTTTATCATCATTAAAAGCAGGTGCTATTTATTACATTAGTGCTAACATATATTATAGCTTTGCCAAGCCATGTAAACCACCATTTAAAATTCGATAAACAGTACACCGTTCCCTTTGTTGCAGGACTCAATTTGAAGACAAAAAGAAGCCGAGGACAACTAGCCCATGCTGCAAATTAACATTAAATAGAACCAATTAAACATTTCTTATTTTGACATAATTTCCAAGAAAATGATAACGCAAAGAACATAAGACCAGCTTTAATAATTGTAGTATGGGCACCTGAGAGAAATTCAGTATGTCTCAAAGCAATGCGGACCCTTTTCCTTTTTCAGCTATATACACACACAAACCACAAGACCCAACACAACAGTGCAATTGATGGCCCATACACTATAAGCCATGTACTTAATTTGAAGACCTCCCTTTAGGTTGTATAGTCCCATTGTTCAAGCAAGTGTAGCGGCAGCGATCAAGGACTCCAAAATTAAGTACAAATTCATAATGCTATTCACAGCACTATAAAAAATGACTAGCCGAAGGCAGAAATCACAGAGAGAACTATTCTGAAATCTAAACCATCCAAGACTTAGGACACAGGCCAATCCATGGAAAGGCCACCCAGTCTGTATACCAAGAACCTCATAGTTATGAACTGCAACCTAGGCCCTTTATAGATTTGCCAGATGCCTTCCAGTGAACAAGGTGAAGTGGTTCAACACAAATGACCTGTTATGGGAGGTTTTATTAGCCTTTATGGACTCCATATATATAACGGATCTAACTTAACTTAACACCATACCTTTTTCTTTCATTAGGTCTTTGAGTGCCTGCCATTTCACATCATATGGAATGTTGCTGACAAACACACGGTATCTCTTTGATGGGTTTCCATAGGGTTCAAAGCGACCACCTCCACGCTTCTGGGGCCTTTCCTTCCTGACACTGGGTTCATGCTTGGCCTTGCCGTTAATTTCCCTTAGGGTAAAAAGAACGGGAAGTGATTAATGGAGTAACGATAATACGCCGGTCTGATGATGAAAAAAAGGTTAACGTCCACTAAACAAAAAAATACTTAGGCAAGTAAACGTTACATTTCTAGACTGCAGTACAAAAGTGCAACTCGTTGCAAATTACTAGCTAGCTTCGTTCTGCAACTAACTTTAGGCATGCATGTTAACGATTCGAACTTCTACTTTGTTTACAGATCGTTTAATATAGCTAAATGTTAACTAATACTAATGCTTAGTTACTGGACGAAGCTACACCAATCAAGAGTTTGGCTAAGACTAAGACTCCCATATTAGAAGCCAACTTGTATTAGCTAACGTTAACTTCCATTTCTCCCATTTTCACGCGATATATCATATAAAGGTAGCTAACTAACGTTATTCCGTATTTTGTGAATAGTTGACCAGTACACGATCTTAGTTAACCAAAATAGCAAGTGATGGCGTACTAAACAAAAAAATGGAGGGAGAGGACAGGTTAGGTAACGTTAGCAGACTAGCTAATTTGCTAATCTCATGCGGTGTGGTGGCACTGGTGCACGCACGTAACTCACATTGTGGCTAGCATAGCAAGAATAATCCATTGTTTAGCTATTTTAGTGATTAGCTAGGTAGGTATCAATTTAGCTGTTAACTTCTCAAAACAATACAGACTAAAAATACGAGAACTTGGCGAGTGGAAAATGTAAAGAAAGGTTACTAGGTAGCTAGCTGCCAGCCAAAAAAATAATGAAATAAATCAAAACGTTACCCCTGGCCTGGTTTCTCCGGAGCAGCGGCCTCGGTCGACATCTTCTTGCGCAGTTAGCTAATCCTGTTTCGTTACGGAATTAATAGGGGTCAATAGAATACCTCAACAACGCTGATAAAATATTGTCGAAATTTGACAGTGTTCCTTCACTTTAGCAGTATTGAATAAATAACCGTTTTAATTTATTTTTGGAGTGACGGGCTGCTAGTCAACAAGCTAACGTTGGTGAAATGGCGGATAAATTACACCCGTTTCAATTTATTCGCTGGGTTGCCAAGGAGAGTGAAGCATGCTGGGAATTTGGCTCTGGCGACCGCTCAGAATCAAAGTACAATTATATATATATTTTTTTTATTGAATATATATAAATCCGTTACCAGTTCGAAACATGGCAAAATGTTTCACAGTTTCAATTTGGTTTACATAGTTTTTTAAATTCATGGCAAAGAAACGGAGTTTCTAAACCCAGAGACAACATCACGAGACTTCCGAGAACGCGTTTGAAACAGACCAGGCCGGGGTTGTTGTTGTTGCTGTTCATTTGCTCGACATCTAAAAGGTATAACCTAGATTAGAGCCAATGTCTTAAGTAGTTGAACAGGTTACTACTCTAACCTTGGAAAAGTGGTAAACTGACAGGTTTTTCAAATTTTCGTCCAAAAACAACTTTACATAGGAGTGCCTTTGCTTTGACGGGATGCACATGCGCAGTTTGGTGCGATAGACCCGATGTTGTGTTTCTGCGCATGAGTTTAGCTAGCGTACTGGTACGTCCATGAAGGTCAAACGGTTTTAGGACACATACTTGCACATTCAGGATATGTAGCTAAGACACTGCAAGAATATGTTTTACCTTGAACTAATGCAAGCCTGAATCTGTTTGTGGCAAGCACATCCAGTAAACTGCAGTTTACCAAGATTAAAAAGAGTAGCCTAATAGAATAGACATCGGATTAAAAAAATAACTCACTTTGTTTTAACCACCTGCTGTACATATGCATCACTGATATAGCCTAGCAATGTAGGCCTACCAAATATTTGTGTAAGTAAACCTCATTGTTCTATTTGTGGGCCTGCTTCTGTTTTGTTAAACTTCAGTGCGGCTTGAAAAACGTATGTATTATGGCTTTACACCACTGCTATATTGTGGATAAAGAGTTACCTGTCAGTTACCTGTCTAAAAGAACACAGAGGGTGTTCTTTATTGGAAGCCTCCAACATAATCCAGGTAGAATCAGAAATTCCCCAGGGCAGCTGTCTAGGCCTCAAACTTTAAAAAATATTTAATAACAACATGCCACTGGTTTTGATTAAAGCCAGTGTGTCTATGTATGCGGATGACTTAACCCTATACATGTCAGCTACTACAGCGACTGAAATGACTGCAACACTTAACTAAGAGCTGCAGTTAGTTTCAGAAAGGGTGGCAAGGAATAAGTTAGTCCTAAATATTACAAAAACTAAAAGCATTGTATATGGGACAAATCATTCACTAAACCCTAAATCTCAACTAAAACTTGTAATGAATACTGTGGAAATTGAGCAAGTTGAGTAGACTAATCTACTTGGAGTAACCCTGGATTGTAAACTGTCATGGTCAAAGCATGTTGATTAACAGTAGCTAAAATGGGTAAAAGTCTGTCCATAATAAAGCACTACTATCAACACTATCAACAAGGCAGCTCCTACAGGCCCTAGTTTTGTTGCACCTGGACTACTGTTCAGTCTTATGGCCAGGTGCCACAAAGAGGGTCTAGGAAAATTACAATTGGCTCAGAACAGGGCAGCACGGCTGGCCCTTAAATGTACACAGAGAGCTAATATTAATGATATTTTTTATTTCACCTTTATTTAACCAGGTAGGCAAGTTGAGAACATGTTCTCATTTACAATTGCGACCTGGCCAATATAAAGCAAAGCAGTTTGACACATACAACAACACAGAGTTACACATGGAGTAAAACAAACATACAGTCAATAATACAATAGAAAAACAAGTCTATATATAAATCTGCATGCAGTAGTGATTTTAGCATGTACATCTGCATGGAAGAAAAGTCACAACACTAAACAATACATTAATTGCACTATAACGGTGATAACCGGTGCCCACAAACTGTTAGCTCCTAAATAATGCTGTCCCAACACCTTACCACTGCTCCACCTGGCTATCAGCGGAGCCTTGTCTGGCAGTGAAATAGTTCATTCAGCCTCATTTACTTGCCTTAAAAAAACATAACTAGTATGACTGACTTGCTTAAACAAATGTGGTTTCTACTGACAATTATATGGCAACAAATATGGCATAAGGGGACGACAAGCGGATAAGAGGCAATCCGTAATTTCGACTAAGACATTAATGAGCGAGTGACGACGGACATAGTCAATATAACTATATGTTCAGCACTTTTGAAATGTACAGCGACAGAAATTAGACAATGAAAGCTCTTACAATATTCAATGATTACATTTCTCTAAAACAGGTTATAGGCTACATGTGCACCACCAAGTTAGAACAGTAGGCAAAATGAAGAGGTGAAAATAGACCAAATGATTAGGGTGAGGCACACTGAACATAGTCTGGGTCTTTGCGTGTCAAAAAAGATACACGTCAAATAACACTTTGATGCGTTAAATACGCTTTTAATTTGACACGTCAGATAACACAATTCTATTATAGAATGTTGTGTGTGCTGAATTTGCACATGCAAGCCAAGTGCCACCACTACTATCAGTAGCATTGTCAAAGCTGTACAAAAAAAAGTCTGCAAACAAGCACACACCGGCCACAAAAAATGTGTTTACAATACCGCGTTGGTGAAAATAGACCAAATTATTAGGGTGAGGCACATGTGCTACTAACAGCTTACTACACAGCATACACTTAGCATTACTCTCTTAGCTACAGTATATAGTGGCATGAACAAGTATGTGAACCCTTTGGAATTACCTGGATTTCTGCATAAATTTGACATAAAAGTCACAACAATAGACAAACACAGTGTGCTTAAACTAATAACACACAAATTGTATTTTTCTTATCTATATTGAATACATACTTTTTCCAACCTACACTGAATGTTTAAAGTATGTGTACCCATATGCTAATGACTTCTCCAAAAGCTAATTGGAGTCAGGAGTCAACGAACCTGGAGTCGAATCAATGAGACGAGATTGGAAATTTTGGTTAGAGCTGCCCTGCCCCATAAAAAACACTTGAGTTTGCTATTCACAAGAATTATTGCCTGATGTGAACCATGCCTTCTTGAACAAAAGAGATCTCAGAAGACCTAAGATTAAGAATTGTTGCCTTGCATAAAGCTGGAAAGGGTTACAAAAGTATCTCTAAAAATCAGTCCACGGTAAGACAAATTGTCTATAAATGGAGAAATTTCAGCACTTGTTGCTTCTCTCCCTAGGAGTGGCCGTCTTGCAAAGATGACTGCAAGAGCACAGTGCAGAATGCTCAATGATGTTAAGAACAATCCTAGAGTGTCAGCTAAACCTACAGAAATCTCTGGAACATGCTAACATCTCTGTTGACGAGTCTACAATACGTAAAACACTTAACAAGAATGGTGTTCATGGGAGGACACCATGGAAGAAGCCACTGCTGTCCAAAAAAAACATTGCTGCACGTCTGAAGTTGGCAAAAGAGTACCTGGATGTTCCACAGTGATACTGGCAAAATATTCTGTGGACACATGAAACTAAAGTTGTGTTGTTTGGAAGGAGCACACCACACACACTATGTGTGGAGAAAAAAGGCACAGCACAGCACACCAACATCAAAACCTCATTCCAACTGTAAACTATGATGGAGGGAGCATCATGATTTGGGTCTGCTTTGCTGCCTCAGGGCCTGGACAGCTTGCTATCATCGACAGAAAAATGAATTCCCAAGTTTATCAAGACATTTAGCAGGAGAACATAAGGCTATCTGTCTGCCAATTAAAGCTCAACAGAAGTTAGTTGATGCAGCAGGACAACAACCCAAAAGACAGAAGTAAATCAACAACAGAATGGCTTGAACAGAAGAAAATATGCCTTCTGGAGTGGTCCAGTCAGTCCTGACCTCAACCTGATTGAGATGCTGTGGCATGTCCTCAAGAGAGCGGGTCACACCAGACATCCCAAGAATATTGTCGAACTGAAACAGTTTTGTAAAGAGGAATGGTCCAAAATCCCCCCTGACCGTTGTGCAGTCTGATCCGCAACTACAGAAACAGTTTGGTTGAGGTTTTTGCAGTTTGGTTGAGGTTTTTGCTGCCAAAGGAGGGTCAACATGTTATTAAATCCAAGGGTTCAAATATTTTTCCCAATCTGCACTGCGAATGTTTACACGGTGTATTCAATAAAGACATGAACAATTATAATTGTTTGTGTGTTATTAGTTTAAGCAGACTATTTGTCTATTGTTGTGATTTAGAGGAAGATCAGATAACATTTTATGACCAATTTATGCAGAAATCCAGGTAATTCTAAAGGCTTCACATACTTTTTCTTCCCACTGTATATATCTCCCTTGCATATTACATCATTTAGGCAGCAGCATAACGTTCCAAGACATTTTTGGACTCACCATGTGCTGTGCTCACTTAAACAAGTAGGTGGCGCGGCGGTCCTTTGTCGGCAAATTTTGTCATCAAAGCATTATCTGGAATCACACAGCCACTCCTTTGAATAGCAGCAGGCTAGTTAGTAGTGGTTGCTTTGCAATGCTTGCAGTTAGCCACTGATTCCTTCCAAACCACTCATTGTTGAATTTGCAGTTTCCAACTTGTTGTGTAATGTTAAAGTCCAATAGCCGATGAGCACCGATACGTTTTATCTACAATTTTTCTTTATTATTTCTCTTCATATGACAAGCATTAAAAAGGATTTGCCAGTAGATTGTCGACTTGATTCATGTTGATGACTGCTAGCTAAGATTTTGAAAGTAAGACGTTGACATGATCAGTCTAATCAAAGTTACTGTACATATAACGCGATTTGACGCCATTTTATTTGTGGCCAATGACCTTGAGCCTTCTTCGAAGGGCTCTTCAAATGTAACTCTATGGCAGGAACCGAAGGGCTTAAATGTTTGATGTCTACTCTTACTAAGGATTTACACTTGACCTGTGACATAGTGTCCCCATGAGTGACAGAACACTGAGCCAATCGCGGCGCAATGCTCCTATTTTCTGCTGGCTTGCCCCACCACCACAGAAAGCACTGAGCTAGGCTGAAACACCTGCATTTTGGAGCTGCCTTACTCAAGAAAACAAAAAAGAGACCATGTTTGTATGCAGCTTTATTAACTCTCCACTATATGCATGTCAATCTCTCCTGGCTCAAATTGGAGGAGAGATTGACTTAATCCTTACGTGTTTTTGTGAGAAGTGTTGACATCCTGAATGCACCGAGCTGTCTGTTTAAACTACTAGCACACAGCTCGGACACCCATGTATACCCCACAAGACATGCATAAATTCCCAATATGGTCCTCAAACCATCACGGTCACCTAATAATCCCCAGTTTACAATTGTCTCTTTCATCCCCCTCCTCTCCTCTGTAACTATTCTCCAAGTCGTTGCTGTAAATGAGAACGTGTTCTCAGTCAATTTACCTGGTAAAATAACGGATAAATAAAAATAAGTTTTTAAAAAACCACCAGAGGTCTCTTCGAAATCCCCAAGTTCAGAACAGACTATGGGAGGTGCATTGTACTACATAGAGCCATGACTACATGGAACTATATTCCACATCAGGTAACTGATGCAAGCAGTAGAATCAGATTTTTTTTTAAATGATAAAAATACACCTTATGGACCAGCGTGGACTTTGAAGAGGCACACGAACTCTAACCACGTACATTGTGGTATTGTTGTATGGTGGTATCATGCATTTTGTGTTGTTGATATGTAGTAGTGTAGTGATGTTATATAATGTACTGTTTTATAATATGTGTAATGTAAGTGTCTTGCGTTTGGACCCCAGGAAGAGTAGGCATTTGCTCATGGGGATCCCTAATAAAATACAGTTTACATGGGCGCCAGTGAACTCCTCCCCTTCTGCAGAGTCAGGAAGATTCCGTTTTCCTGCGGTCAGTTGGGGACTGAAAAAACAGCGCATTGTCTCACACATTGGGTTATAGATAAAACACTGCAACTAACGTCAGAAACGCTAGACCAAGAATATATCGCAATTAAATTGGAATTGGACTATTTTTAAGACATGGGCAACAGAGATGATGAATACGATTTCTTGTTCAAAGGTAAAATAACTATCCATCTAGCTGTAGGCAGCTGCCTCTTGGTGGTAGCTACAACAAAAATGATTTGTGTCTCATTCTGTCAATTATGAAGGCACCTTGTGAAGCTCCCACAATGTATTTTATTCTAACAGATCACTTTAGAATGTCTAGCTAGATTAGGAATTGATAGCCTCCATCTGATCTGGTGACTTGCTAAATATAATGCTGAGTTTAAGGGGTTTGTCGCATTGTGTTGAGCAATGCCCAGCTCTAACTTAGCTAACAACAGAGGTTTTCTTAGGTTGCTTTATAACACCAATATCATAATCCTCAAAGGTCCTGGTTTATAGCCAGCAACATGTCGGGTTTTATACAATTAATATAGCTAGGAGGATCCTTCAAACAAGTGTACCAAAGGGTCAAATCTGAAATGATTTTTAATTAGTTGTAGCCTACAATTAGCCTGCTATGGTTCATAGGTAGACCTAATACTCGTACAGAATTAGCCTAATATACATACTCAATCATAAACAGTTGTTTACATTATAATGTGATTTGCTTTATGATCAATAGTAGCAGAACATGCTCATAAAATACTGTCCTAATTGTATCAGATAAGGATGGGATAATGAGCAGGAAGGAAGTTCCCAGTGGGTCACCCTCTTGATAGTCTGATGCTCTGACCATTCCATAATCGATTCCACTCAATATAGCACAAGAAAACACATTTGTCAATATCTTACAGATACCAATTTATAACCCTACTGATGAGCTACTGTTAGATGTTGTGTTTCAAATCAATCCCACAGAAGCACACCTCATCCGTTACCCAATCTAGTTTAGTGTACAGCAGTCTACAAAATACATTCCAAATGACACTTCAAACATAACAGAAAATGTGAAAAAGGGGCAGTGTGAGAACAAAGAGGATTTCCAAGGGAGAATGACTGAAGGAGACAATAGGAAGGGAAGCCCTCTGAAGTGTCAACTCAGGATTCCCAGCAGGAGCAGGTCCTCAGCTTCCTGCACCATGACTCCAGAAGGACAAAGTTCAAATCCTTTTCCCCCTCTGAAGAGGCAGAACAGCACTTTGTACTCATATAACTGAGTACTGAGTGTTTTTCTGTTATCTCAGTCTTCAGCAGTATTCAATCAATGAAAATATTGTCTTTCCAAAGCTTTTCCAAAGCTTTAAAAAAAGTCAGACATGCAAACCTCAGGTTATGATAAGTAATCCACTTGGTATAACTGTAATTGGTTTACTGTACTATATGTGATCTCATATTTTTGACTGTACTGAACTGCACATACAATGGCAGCCTGTCATTGCAGTGCTAATGTTGTCTGTGTGTTTTGTTGCCAGTGGTGCTGATCGGAGACTCTGGTGTGGGGAAGAGTAACCTGCTGTCCCGTTTCACACGGAATGAGTTCAACCTGGAGAGCAAAAGCACCATCGGTGTGGAGTTTGCCACCCGCAGCATCCAGGTGGATGGCAAGACAATAAAGGCCCAGATCTGGGATACAGCTGGACAGGAGCGTTACAGAGCCATCACTTCAGCGTGAGTGGAGGAGGGTGCTCATCTTCCTGCGACCTGCCCTTTACGGAACCAACGCATTTGGATAGTGTTGAAACCATCCTGAACAAATACCTCTGTGAATCGCACAACCTTTGACCTGCTTGCTCTGTCCCAATCAGGTACTACCGGGGGGCAGTGGGGGCTCTCCTAGTGTATGACATCGCCAAGCATCTCACCTATGAAAATGTGGAGCGCTGGCTGAAGGAGCTCCGGGATCATGCTGATAACAACATCGTTATCATGCTGGTGGGAAACAAGAGTGACCTGCGCCACCTCAGGGCAGTGCCCACAGACGAGGCTCGTGCCTTTGCAGGTAAACAACAACCACTGCAACAAGCTCACTCTAGGGACAGAGATGGTTAAATATTCACCCATGTTTGTCTCAACTCAATATTTTCATTTTTCTCCCTCAGAGAAGAATACGCTATCATTTATTGAAACATCAGCTTTGGATTCCACTAATGTGGAAGAGGCATTCAAGAACATCCTCACAGGTAAGAAGAGGGATCCACGACATACTGGAAACTAGCTGGTCTATAAATTATGTATTATTGGCACATTTTCTTTTCAGTAACTGTCTCTTCCTTTTCCTACAGAAATCCACAGAATCGTATCACAAAAGCAGATAGCTGACAGATCAGCACATGACGAGTCTCCAGGCAACAATGTAGTGGACATCAGTGTCCCCCCCACCACCGATGGGCAAAAAAACAAACTACCGTGCTGTCAAAGCCTGTGACCCTTACAACTCCTGTGACCCCCGTCACCCAACCCCACTCCACTTCCACCATCACTCTGTGTTATCCTGTACCACCCATTCTGTCTTTGTTCCCATATGTGACGACACCCTGCTTTCCCCTCCCTGTCTGTATACAAAACATCATTTTATTACATGTGCTCTTCTGCCATGAAGTGAAACTTTAAAAAGCCTTTCTGTCACTTTGTCAGTCATTCATGGAGTCAATATTGAGGTTCCTGCATTGTAGGAACAGGGCCGTTTTATTTTAAATGGATTGAGCTATACAGGTGTAGGATCTTAATTTGACTTATATTGTCATAGCAAAATAATGTTTAGTCCATAATCTGGTCTAAAGTAGGCTACATGAAAAGTGCAATACTGTTAGTGTGTTAGTGTGGGTTTTCAGTGAATTTATGTAAATCACAAAGCTCATCTGCGTTTCCTGCGATGCAGGAAAATTCTCAGCAACAAAAGAGTGATCAAATTAAGATCCTACACCTGTACTTGAAGTGCTATAGAGCAGGGTTTCCCAAACTCGGTCCTGAGGTCCCCCCTGGGTGCACGTTTACTTTTTTGCCCTAGGACGACACAGCTGATTGAAATAACCAACTCATCATCAAGCTTTTGGCAAAACCAAAACGTGCACCCAGAGGAGGGGGGGCACCATGACTGAGTTTGGGAAACCCTGCTATAGTGTGCTGGACTAGTATATTTGAACAATGACCAATAGATGGTGCTGTGTATATAGCCACTCACAGTTGCTCATGAATAAGGCAGTATTATGACATTGGTATATGTATGCATTTGTCTTTTAAGTGGCTCTTACTTTTCATCCAGGCAGTTATCATGCCCAGAATGAACCGTATTATGTATTTATTCAAATATATTTGGCTCACCTTTTCATTGTTTTATTTTCCATAAGCACTGTAAGACTTTTCAATAAACTCCTTTAAACACAGTAATACGTAAGTAATTCATTCATCATTAACATATCATATATAATTTCTCAGTACACTACACAGTATTGGAATTGAAATTGCTCAACCGTAGATGTATGTGGGTAGAATATGTGAGATGTCTCCTGTGTACCTGTTTGGAGGTTATGGGAGCTTGCCGTGGTAGAGGCAGGGGGTCTAGAAAGATTGTTCTTGCTCTTCCATGCCCAGCCCTGTTCCTCTGACCCAGGACAGCACCACACCCCATGAGAGCTAGCCTAGTGGTGCAAAATGTGGTGCTGAATCAGCACTTGGAAAATATTTCACCAGTGTTTATTCTAAGCCTCATATAGGTCTATCTGCCAGTCATTGGGTGTGAGTGAGACATTATTTAGGTTCAGGAACTGTTACATTCAATATGTCCCCCCTCCCATTAGTTGTTTAGTTTGGTGTAGCCAAGAGAGAAATATAGGCCAGTGGTGGAAATAATTATCGCATGACATGACCCTCTCATCTTTGGTGGTCTATTTTAAGTGGATTTAGAAACAAGCCTAATCTTAGATAGAGATGATGGGTTTTATAAGTTGAGAATGTAACCAGTAAATTAACATGAGACATTTTGACATTTAATACATTACCTTGTGTTGATGGGTCCACTCCCCTCTTGTTGAAAGGTGAGTGACTGAAAACTACTATTAAGGCCAAGCAACATTTAGTAAAAAATAGATTTTTGACCGAACATTTTGAGTGATGCAGACCAGCGTAAAGTCTGAACGAACATTCAATAAGGGGCCAGTGTAGTACATGCAAGAGTCCGCATAATTAAGAAAACAAAAGGAGTGATTGATGTTTATCCATACTGTGGCTTCATTTATTATTTTCTTTGCACACTTTCTTGGCTGATTGCAAGCACCAACATATTTTGGGTTTAGACATCTTTCTTTTTCCACTGCACAACATAAACATTATAGTTAAAGCTGGAATCCTTAATGGTGGAACTGCCACGTCCGTTTGCGATATTACAACAACAAAAAACTAACACTGTTTTTTCCCCAACAGACATCATTGCACCTGCGATAGAAGAGCATAACTTGTTTAACCATGCTGTGCGTCTCTCCTTAGCTTCTGCGGATTCCATCTCTATGAGTGATTAAAAACCATGTGCTTAATGAATAATTGAACAAAAATTACAACTGATACACATCAGCATGTTAAAAACAGTGGCAAAATTAACAAGAGATTAAGACATTATCAAACAAAAACAAGTCTACAAATCTGGTATGTTGCTCCTTCTACATACAAGCATCAGAATGCCCAGGAATCTTTGTTCCGTCTTCAAATCAAAAACAACATCTGAAGAGCAATATCCAAACACCAGAAATTGGAAAATTGTACTATATCAGAAATGCTTTTAAATCCCTTTCAAAGTCGGTGTTAGAAGACTATAGAAACAACCAAACTGTATTGATTTCCATGATAGTTTTGTAAAAGTGCCATTTGATATATAAAACAAGAATAAATGCATCTTTGGAGAAAATGACCTGTTTTGAGTTAACGGTTATATAAAAGCTGGAGTAATGTGGCAAGTATGTCTCTGAGCTGCCTTCTAAGGGAGCAGTGTTGCATATTGTTGGCAACTCACAGACTCACTTAGCAAAATAAAACATCCTATCGTGGCCCTCTCAGACTGCACAAGTGAGCAAACTGCTATGATCCTTCATATGCACTAGCTTCTACATTATATTTCTGATTTCATTATGTATTGTTACGTTTATAGGTAAGCATTGCATTGTAAATTTATCAAATTGCACACTTGCTGTAACTACACCCTACTTTGCAATGTCTCCATAGCTCCAAACATGTCAAAAGCACCAATCAGAGACAGCATGAGACAGGGCAGTGGCCCATCACTGACAATGTAGATAAGAACTCTCTCCATGCTGAAAGATCCTGAAAGCTGTTCCACTCCGCAACACACATTGACATACAGGAAAATAACCTCCAACTAAGCTCTAGTATTATTATTTAACAACAAATAGATTTTCCAGACAAGAGGATTCCTTTAGAGGTCAAATCAACACTTTACAACAACAACAAAAAGTGGAGGATACTTTATTTAAAAAAAGGGGGGTCTCCCAACAGGACACCACTGGACTTGGCTGACTGTCTGTCTATGCTGTTCAAGTTTAGAGGATGACTTTCCTATTTCGTTTACTGTGACTAGAGATCACACTTTTTCAGGTTGAAACTGATTTCAGAAACCACTCTCATAACCAGGATTGTCACAGCTGCATAACACTTATACAGCTTAGCTGTCCCACTGCAAAGCCCTTCAGGTGATAAACCCTCAGTCAAACCTATGCATGAAGCCTACAGGTACTGGAAGAGTTGAACCTGCATCTACAAAATAAGCAGTACACAGGAGTATGATTGCCATGAAGCGATTATAACAAATACTACTATCATAGAAATAAATTAACGTCAAATCTAGGCCTAGGTTTTTGGCTTCTGTGGACCATAATTTGAGCTTTCTACTGAGGCTATTTGCATTCAGTCTCTCTCCTATTCAGGCCAGTTAACATTCAGGGTCAATACTGTTATGTTCAACCATGGACAACACTATGATTAACAATATATATATACAGAAATATGCAGAAATTAAGCTGGGCTAAAACAAAGAAGGTCTGAAGTGACCATACAGTGTACAAGGAAGAAAGTAAAATATATAAACTGAACAAAGAGGAACTCAAACCACACACCCACACACAGTTGAAGTCGGAAGTTTACATACGCCTTAGCCAAATACATTTAAACTCAGTTTTTCACAATTCCTGACATTTAATTCTAGTAAAAAATCCCTGTCTTAGGTCAGTTAGGTTCACCCCTTTATTCTAAGAAAGTGAAATGTCAAAATAATACAGAGAATGATTTATTCAGCTTCTATTTATTTAATCACATTCCCAGTGGGTCAGAAGGTCACATACACTAAATTAGTATTTGGTAGCATTGCCTTTAAATTGTTTAACTTGAGTCAAACATTTTGAGTAGCCTTCTACAAGCTTCCCACAATAAGTTGGGTGAATATTGGCCCATTCCTCCTGACAGAGCTAGTGTAATTGAGTCAGGTTTGTAGGCCTCCTTGCTAGCACACACTTATTCAATTCTGCCCCAAAATTTTCTACAGGATTGAGGTCAGGGCTTTGTGATGGCCACTCCAATACCTTGACTTTGTTGCCCTTAAACCATTTTGCCACAACTTTGGAAGTATGCTTGTGGTCATTGTCCATTTGGAAGACCAAGCTATAACTTCCTGATTAATGTCTTGCGATGTTGCTTCAATATATCCACATAAATTTCCATCCTCATGATGCCATCTATTTCGTGAAGTGCACCTGTTCCTCCTGCAGCAAAGAACCCCCACAACATGATGCTGCCACCCCCGTGCTTCACAGTTGGGATGGTGTTCTTCGGCTTGCAAGCCTTCCCCGTTTTCCTCAAAACATAACAATGGTCATTATGACCAAACAGTTCTATTTTTGTTTCATCAGACCAGAGGACATTTCTCCAAAGAGTACGATCTTTGTTCCCATGTGCAGTTACAAACCGTAGTCTGGCTTTTTTATGGCGGTTTTGGAGCAGTGACTTCTTCCTTGCTGAGCGGTCTTTCAGGTTATGTCGATATAGGACTAGTTTTACTGTGGACATAGATACTTCTGTACCTGTTTCCTCCAGCATCTTCACAAGGTAATTTGCTGTTGTTCTGGGATTGATTTGCACTTTTCGCACCAAAGTACACTCATCTCTAGGAGACAGAATGCGTCTATTTCCTGACCGGAATGACGGCTGCGTGGTCCCATGGTGTGTGGAGGTCTAGAATTTTTTTTCTGAGGTCTTGGCTGATTTCTTTTGATTTTCCCAAGTAAAGAGGCACTGAGTTTGAAGATAAGCCTTGAAATACATCCACAGGTACACCTCCAATTGACTCAAATGATGTCAATTAGCCTAGTCAATTAGCTGTATCACAATTAGCCTAGTCAATTAGCCTAGTCAGAAGCTTCTAAAGTCATGACATAATTTTCTGGAATTTTCCAAGCTGTTTAAAGGCACAGTCAACATAATGTATGTAAACTTCTGACCCACTGGAATTGTGATACAGTGAATTATATGTGAAAAAATGTCTCTAAACAATTGCTGGAAAAATTCCTTGTGTCATGCACAAAGTAGATGTCCTAAATGACTTGCCAAAACTATAGGTTGTTAACAAGAAATGTGTGGAGTGGTTGAAAGAAAAACGAGTTTTAATGACTCCAACCTAAGTGTATGTAAACTTCTGACTTCAACTGTATATTCATGAAAAGATCCAAACAGGTGATAGTAACATGGCCAGCCCTATAAATCTGTGTTGTTGCATATCTCTCTTGTCCAGAGGTCGACTCATGCATTTTAAAGCTGTGGTAGATGGATGAGAACAGTGCCTACATTGACCTTGCACCACACACTAGGTTCTACTGTCAAGGTACAGTTGACATCTGTAGACGTCTGAGACGAGACATCAGTCTGGTCGCCTGCATATCAGAAAGGGAATGCAACTGCTACAAAACATGAAGTAACATCAATTAACCAATCTATGCTCTTGCTGCATGTGATTACTAGCAAATGTTATGACTACACAAAAAAACACATAATATTTAAAAGCATTTCATTGGTCTATCGTCGTAGGAGAGCAATGTACTAGCTATTGAAGAGTAATCTTGACCTGCGCTACTCTAACATTGTCCTGGAAAGGTAAGACTTACTTTCCGTCAACCACAAAAAGTTTGAACTTCATGTTGGTGGAATATACATTTCCATAAAGTTATTTTTTCTCTCATCAGTGGCGTGTAGACCTACCTACCTGGATCAGCTCACTCTATGTGGTGCTAATAGAATGAGAGACCTCTATACTCTAGGGAGGAAACCCAGTTCAACATACTAACTAGTAACACCAGATTAATGGGAGCTCAACCAACCTCTCGTACAAAAACAAATGAACAGTATACATGCATGCAAAACTGTGCATGTTGGTAGCAGTCTCATCACGTACTGTGAGAGGAAACCGTGTCCAGTGTTTTATTGCACAATCTCCATCTTTATGAACAAAATTCCTGCTCACACCAAGGAGGAAAACAGATGGAGCTGAATTGAAGGGAGTCAACTGGCTTGCGTAGCAATGTCATAAGCATCTATAATCCCCCCAGTCTAATAGCCTTTGGCTGGTAAACAGGAATGAAAGCTTTAAGCTTCTTACTTCTACACTCAGTGGTTAGGGAACCAACCGCTGGATGGATCGCCGTAGATCAGCGTCAACGATCCATGCTACACTTTTAGAGACGGCTGTGAAGGAAATTAGGGAGGAGAAAGTGGGAATTGTCCACTTAAACACTAGAGGGTTTGGTCTTAAAGCTTCAGCAGCCATCTCCACTGAGCATCTGTCCAATGAATCCTATGTAAGCGGAGACCCATCCAATCAACTGCCCTTTTCCAAACCTTCCGAAACACCATACTGCACGGTAATCACTGGTCTCTAAAATACTGGTAAAATACTGAAACCACCATCAGAGGCTCAGACGACAAAATAAAAAATAAGTGATGATGACACACATAGGTAAAAAGGATTTAAATAGAAAAAGAGCTTGGGCTCTGGTTGGAGACGTGCTTTTTCATTGAGAACCTCCAGCACCCAAAGAACACCAACTTCAAATCTTCCCACCTTTGACCTCATACTATAGTCTCGTCTGCTGTTTTTTTCAGCAGCTTGGTGGAGAGCAAGGAATGCTGGTTAGAATGCCGCCCCTTCGCGTCGGGAAGGAGGAGGCGTACTTTCTGATGGGTTCGTCTCCACTCAGAGTAGAGCTGACAGTGGTAGCGGAATGATACCTGCAGGAGAAAAGGGTAGAGAAGAGGATAGACTAGAGAATATTGGTGTTCATCCAAGCTATAAACAAAGTTAAGGTTAGGATTTGGGGAGGGCAGCTGATCCTAGATCTGTGCCTACTCACCAGAGTCCAGAGGACGTAGATTGTGAAAAGGGCGATGGTGAGGGCGATGAGGCCCAAGGCCTCCAGTCTGCTGTTGAAGTGCAGGTGATCTTGGGCTCCCCTCAGACACAGCCAGCCAGAGATGCCTGCCAGGGGCGTGATTAATAGGAAGCACACCATGTCACAGAACAATGTGCGCTTCTCGTTACGAGGGCCCGGGTCCCGCAGCCACTGTGGAAAGAGAAGCGAGGAAAGAGAAGAAAGAGAAATGTGTACTGAGCCTACATGAGCACTGAGTATGCACATGCACTATAGCCAAAACAGGGGACACTGGAGGACTCTGCTTTTCTTCTTCTTCACGATTTGGTTTATTGAGATACCCATTAGTAGATCAAGGGTTAAACTTCCTGGGTTTCTTCATCATTCATTACATAAACACATGATGGCACATAACAAAAAAATAACAAAGAATCCCTAACCCTCCCAAACTACATTTCTGTTGACATATTCAGGATGTAATATGCATGAGTAATACACAACTAAGTCAACAGATCTACATGTTGGTGACCCATGAGCAAGGCCAGAAATTCTATTTCAACACATAAGTATTGCAGCTACCTACAAACACAATTTTTGCATTGAGGAATCTACGCAAGCAGAAAGAGAAAAAAAATTGAAACATGCTCATGTGTTTTGACATAACATAAGCACAACCACACACACAGAGGCAGGCAGAGGAGAACAGACAAGCTAAAGGCATTGACCTTTGTTACCTCTGTGAGGGGCTTGGGCCTGCGCTCAATGGTGAACTCTGTGTGGCACAGCTCACAGTAGCTGGTGTTGGAGGAGGAGAGCCACTTCTCCAGGCAGCTCTTATGCACCGTGCCCAGAGTCCCTGTGCAGTTGCAGGGGGACAGAAGCCCCTCGCCGTTGGCCCCCTCGTGGCAGATCCGGCAAATTGGCCCATCGCTGGAGGAAACAGGAAGAGAGAGGTCCTGAACAGGGTACTCTGACTGGGTTTACTTACTACAGCTTGCCGGATGCCACTTGGGCTAACATGTCACAGTCTTACGAGCTAAGCTAATTATCATACATACCGAGGACAACTGTGAGAGCGAGACATTATCTTTCTGGTAACACCCACACTCTGACACATACTCGCATACACTTTCACGGGTTCCAGATATAACTAGGATTACTACTATAAAAGCCTGTTGGAAAGCCCTGAATATTTCATAAATGCTTCATTCTGAAAGTAAGAATGTGTTCAGGAGTTTTCAGTCATAGTACCTCTGTGTGCTCAAAGGTTTGATGACGGTGGAGAGCAGCCGCCCATCTTTGGCTGTGACCTGGGTGACATACTGCGCTCTGCAGTTATCCGACTCCTCCACACTTTTGGACAGGCCAGTGTTGCCAGTGCAGTCGCATAGGGAGCCTGGGAGGTGGCAACAATCCCCCGTCGTCATGGTTACACCGTCCAGGGGTCAAAAGTCAGGGGTCAAAGGGATTATGGGGGAGCAGACTCAGCTCCCTCAGGTCAGAGCAGTCAGGCCCAACGACTGAAGAGCGATAAAATGGAGTTAGGACCTCATTCACCATACAATACACTACAGGTTACTTTACAGAACTTATTATGAGACTAACAGTGGGAGTTATAATATATACACTACCGGTCCAAAGTTTCAGAACACCTACTCATTCAAGGGTTTTTCTTTATTTTTACTATTTTATACATTGTAGAATAATAGTGAAGAAATCACCACTATGAAATAACACATATGGAATCATGTAGTAACCAAAATAAGTGTTAAACAAATCAAAATATGTTTTATATTTGAGATTCTTCAAATAGGCACCCTTTGCCTTGATGACTGCTTTGCACACGCATGCAATTCTCTCAACCAGCTTCACCTGGAATGCTTTTCCAACAGTCTTGAAAGAGTTCCCACATATACTGAACACCCGTTGCCTGCTTTTCCTATAACTCTGCGGTCCTACTCATCCCAAACCATCACAATTTGGTTGAGGTCGGGAGATTGTGGAGGCCAGGTCATCTGATGCAGCACTCCATCACTCTCCTTCTTGGTCAAATATACCTTACACAGCCTGGAGGTGTGTTGAATCATTGTCCTGTTGAAAAACAAATGATAGTCCCACTAAGCTCAAACCAGATGGGGCGGAAGGTAGCCTAGTGGTTAGAGTGTTGGACTAGTAACCAAAAGGTTGCAAGATTGAATCCCTGAGCTGACAAGGTAAAAAACAAAATCAGTCGTTCTGCCCCTGAACAAGGTAGTTAACCCACTGTTCCTAGGCCGTCATTGAATATAAGAGTTTGTTCTTAATGTTCTTAACTGACTTGCCTAGTTAAATAAAGGTGAAAAAAAAGTTTAAATGCTGTGGTAGCCATGCTAGTTAAGTGTGCTTTGAATTGTAAATAAATCACAGACAGTGTCACCAGTAAAGCACCCCTGCCACGATTGAATGGACCAAGGTGAGCGTACATTTTTCTTTATTTGCAAATGTCGCCAACAAAACAATAATACAATGAAAATGAACTACCCACAACTACCAAAAGGAAAAAAGGCTGCCTAAGTGTGATTCCCAATCAGAGACAATGATAGACAGCTGTCCCTGATTGAGAACCATACCCCGCCAAAACATAAAAACAAACAACATAGAATGCCCACACCAAATCACACCCTGACCTAACCAAATATAGAAATAAAACGTCTCTCTAAGGTCAGGGCGTGACACCCCCAACACCATAACATGCTTTCCTCCTTCATGCTTTAAGGTGGGAAATACACATGTGGAGATTGTCCATTCATCCACACAGCGTCTCACAAAGACATGGTGGTTGCAACCAAAAATCTCCAAATTTGGACTCCAGACCAAAGAACAAATGTCCATCGCTCGTGTTTCTTGGCCCAAGCAAGTCTCTTCTTCTTATTGGTGTTATTTAGTAGTGGTTTCTTTGCAGCAATTCTACCATGAAGGCCTGATTCACACAGTCTCCTCTGAACAGTTGATGTCGCAATGTGTCTGTTACTTGAACTCTGTGAAGCATTTATTTGGGCTGCAATTTCTGAGGCTGGTAACTCTAATGAACTTATCCTTTGCAGCATAGGTAAGTCTGAGTCATCCTTTCCTGTGGTGGTCCTCATGAGAACCAGTCTCAACATAGAGCTTGATGGTTTTTGCAACTGCACTAGAATAAACTTTCAAAGTTCTTCAAATTTTCCGTATTGACTGACCTTCATGTCGTAAGTAGTTTCTCTTTGCTTACTTGAGCTGTTCTTGTCATAATACAGACTTGTTATTTTGCCAAATAGGGCTATCTTGTGTATACCATGCCAACCTCGTCACAACACAAGAAATTCCACAAGTTAACTTTTAACAAGGCACACCTAATATTTGAAATGCATTCCAGGTGACTACCTCATGAAGCTGGTTGAGAGAATGCCAAGAGTGTGCAAAGCTGTCATCAAGGTAAAGGGTGGCTACTTTGAAGAACCTCAAATATAAAATATATTTTGATATGTTTAAAACTTTTTGGGTTCCCAAATGATTCCATGTGTTATTTCATAGTGGTGATGTCTTCACTATTATTGTACAATGTAGAAAATAGTAAAAATAAAGAAAAAGCCTTGAATGAGTAGGTGTTCTAAAACTTTTGAACGGTAGTGTATAATAATAATTTTCTTTGACCAACATTAGAACACTGAGCTGTATGAGGCCTAAATGATGGCAACATGAAATAGAATCTCAACAATTTTCAAAACAGTGATATTTTTTTTTTAATATAGGGGAGAAAATAATGATCTTCTTGTCTGAAAATTCAGTTGAGCCAATTTGCCAAAACACAACACAGCTACTTCTAAAGGGCAACCTCTGTATGAGCAACAGTGCATTCAGAAAGTATTCAGACCTCTTCCACTTTTTTCACATTTTGTTACGTTACAGACTTACTCTAAAATGGATTAAATAAAACAAATTTACTCATCAATCTACACACAATAACCCATAATGACAAAGCAAAAATGTTTGCAAATGGATAAAAAAAAATTAAAAAAACAGAAATACTTTATTTACATAAATATTAAGAACCTTTGCTATGAGACTCGAAATTGAGCTCAGCTGCATCCTGTTTCCATTGATCATCCTTGAGCTGTTTCTACAACTTGATTGGAGTCCACCTGTGGTAAATTCAATTGATTGGACATGATTTGGGAAGGCACACACCTGTCAATATAAGTTTCCACAGTTGAGAGTGCACGTCAGAGCAAAAACCAAGCCATAAGGTCAAAGGAATTGTCAAATCTGGGGAAGAGTACCAAAATAAATGTCTGCAGTGTCCAAGGTCCCCAAGAACACAGTGGCCTCCATCATTCTTTAACGGAAGAAGTTTGGAACCACCAAGACTCTTCCTAGAGCTGGCTGCCTGGCCAAAATGAGCAATTGGGGGAGAAGGGCCTTGGTCAGGGAGGTGACCAAGAACCCAATGGTCACTCTGAAAGAGCTCCAGAGTTCCTCTGTGGAGATGGGAGAACCTTCCAGAAGGACAACCATCTCTGCAGCCCTCCACCAATCAGTCCTTTATGGTAGAGTGGCCAGACAGAAGCCACTCCTCAGTAAAAGACAGCCCGCTTGGAGTTTGCCAAAAGGCACCTAAAGGACTCTCAGACCATGAGAAAAAGGACAAGCCTCTGAATGTCCTTGAGTGGCCAAGCCAGAGCCTGGATGAGAACCCAATCGAACATCTCCCTAGAGACCTAAATATAGCAGTGAAGCGACACTCCCCATCCAACCAGACAGAGCTCAAGAGGATCTGCAGAGAAGAATGGGAGAAACTCCCCAAATACAGGTGTGCCAAGCTTGTAATGTCATGACCAAGAAGACGCTGGGCTGTAATCGCTGCCAAAAGTGCTTCATTAATACTAGGTTTTGAATACTTACGTACATGTGATCAGTTATTTAATTTAATACATTAGCAAACATTTCTAAACCTGTTTTTTCTTTGTCATTATGGAGTATTGTGTGTAGAGTATTTTCTCAATTTTAGAGTAAGGCTGTAATGTGGAAAAAGTCAAGGGGTCTGAATACTTTACAAATGCACTGTAGCTATCCTCACCCAAATAGGCTCGCTGTCTGTATGGGATGAGTCTTCACTACTAAGAAATGCACTGACATGACCAAATTAGAGTTGGAGTATTCAAGTCTAACAAATAGCAATCATTTTTTTTGTAAATATCAGGAATAATAATCCTGATTTGATAAATCAATTAGTGTTTACTACAAGCAAACCGAGCTAGGTACATAATGCTTGGTGTCGAATCCCGACAACACTGAAATACAGACACAAACCCCCGACAGGACACATCTGGATAATTTGGTCAACCAGCTGTTTAACTTGCTACAGTAGCTTGCTACATGGAAAATGACGATTATGATTGCATGTGTTCACATCAGTGTCGTTGATTTAAGCTTATGCCTTATAACGTTACTATGAAAATTGTCTAACGTTATTCCGCTAGCTTTATCACGTTAGCTAGCCAGTTAGCTATTTATGTTAGCCAGCCGATCGAGACGATAGAAAAAAATGTATTACTCACAGCATTCCTCCTTTTTTCATTTTAACATGTAATATGTGGCGTTGTCAATATATAAAATACTCATTGATAATTCCTTTCGGCCAGCTAAGTATCTTTGCCAGTTATCGTCTTGCTGACAAACGACAACAATAGCATTTTCTTTAGTAGCCTCCTCACGGTCGTCACACAGCCACAAAGTCATAAACCCCGCCTATTCTACAATTTATTTTCTTAAAATCAGATTTTAAACCTAACCTTAACCACTGCTAAATGTATGCCTAATCCTAACCTTAAATTAAGCATATTTTAGTTCTGGATTTTGAAAATATAGCCAATTTGGACTTTAAGGCTGTGGTAACTAGTGGAAACCCTCCACCGACGGCGTTTCCGCTCAACAATACAGGGTGCGTTTGTAAATAAACTTTGGAGTGCCAGAGGGCGCTCTGGGCGTTCAGTGTTGTCAGATTGTCGTTTCGGAAATTCAGAGCTCGCACTGGACACTCAGGCCTGAGGAGTAGGGTTGACATCATTTCCCATTATTAAAGTGGCTGGAGTTGGGTCAGTGTCAGTGTGTTGGCAGCAGCCACTCAATGTTAGTGGTGGCTGTTTAACAGTCTGATGGCCTTGAGATAGAAGCTGTTTTTCAGTCTCTCGGTCCCAGCTTTGATGCACCTGTACTGACCTCGCCTTCTGGATGATAGCGGGGTGAACAGGCAGTGGCTCGGGTGGTTGATGTCCTTGATGATCTTTATGGCCTTCCTGTGACATCGGGTGGTGTAGGTGTCCTGGAGGGCAGGTAGTTTGCCCCCGGTGATGTGTTGTGCAGACCTCACTACCCTCTGGAGGGCCTTACGGTTGAGTGCGGAGCAGTTGCCGTACCAGGCGGCGATACAGCCCGACAGGATGCTCTCGATTGTGCATCTGTAGAAGTTTGTGAGTGCTTTTGGTGACAAGCCGAATTTCTTCAGCCTCCTGAGGTTGAAGAGGCGCTGCTGCGCCTTCTTCACGACGCTGTCAGTGTGAGTGGACCAATTCAGTTTGTCTGTGATGTGTATGCCGAGAAACTTAAAACTTGCTACCCTCTCCACTACTGTTCCATCGATGTGGATAGGGGGGTGTTCCCTCTGCTGTTTCCTGAAGTCCACAATCATCTCCTTAGTTTTGTTGACGTTGAGTGTGAGGTTATTTTCCTGACACCACACTCCGAGGGCCCTCACCTCCTCCCTGTAGGCCGTCTCGTCGTTGTTGGTAATCAAGCCTACCACTGTTGTGTCGTCCGCAAACTTGATGATTGAGTTGGAGGCGTGTGTGGCCACGCAGTCGTGGGTGAACAGGGAGTACAGGAGAAGGCTCAGAACGTATGGGTCGAATTGCTATGCTTTATCTTGGCCAGGTCGCAGTTGCAAATTAGAACTTGTTCTCAACTAGCCTACCTGGTTAAATAAAGGTAAAATAAGTTTTTACTCCTCCTAGCAGAGCTGGTTAGGGTGTTTTCATGTGATCTAGAGCGTTAGTGACTGTAACTGTGCTACTGGCAACAATTTAATTACGCTTTTTTTGCCTACGTTTACTGACACCGGCCATATTCTGCCTCGTTAAAGGTTAAATAAAACAATTATTCAACTGGTGTTGAACGTTCGTAAATTCATCAGTTATTCAGCGCTCTGGCACGCAGACGAACGCTCTGAAATCGGCGGATAGCCAGAGCGAATTTACGAACGCACCCTTAGTTACCTTCCTCGCCAATTTGGCTCGTTTTCTGCTCCCGATTGATAGGCTACAAAATGTAACATATAGAAACATATCTCACCCATTTGTATATGAAATAAAACAGATTGATGTACAGTTTTGTTCCACATGGAAGAGACCTTTATTTAGTCAAATATACATTAACACCAGACGCAAGCACATATTTTGTATGACAATGTAGACCAACCCACGTTGAATTCACCACGAACAAAAAGCGACGTTTTTACATAGTGGATTTAATGAAACTAACACCTTTAAAAGACCTGCTGGAATTCAGTATGTCTTGTATGAGAGTAAGTGAATGTGAGGTATCGTTCATGTGCATAAATCCTGGGGGAAAAAACTATTTGGAATGATTAAATGAAATTAATTAATATAAAGCTAATCAGGCATATCGTAAAAAAATACAATTTTAGACATTTTATCAAAGTTGCACAATATCTAATGAACACTTCTGGTGAGCATATACAGTATAAGTAAAGTATTCAACGTTGCACAAGGCTACCATTACATTTCAGTGCACTTTTTTTTTGCATCCGTGCATTCAATTCTTCAAAATCTGTAAATAAGTCTCAAATTGCTCTATAAAGTTGGATTTGAGATGATATTGGTCCTCCTACTGGTAGGAGATATGTAAACATGCATTTCTGTATCAAGCTTTCAATGGTATGCTATACATACACCATTAGAAATTATGCAGGACATTTTCAGCACTTAATTACAAGACTTGAGTTATTTTTGTTCAAAGAAAATGTCTGCCAACATGACATGAATTTGGTTTATTTCCATTTCAGTGTTCCTTGATGAAAAGGCAGATGAACCGATTTGTTTGATTTAGAAGTTGGATGTGACAAAATTACATACGTAACCACACTCCAAAAAGGTAATTCTACTAGAAAGGGGAGATAAGGCATTATAGCAAATCATACAAAGGCAACCTTTTTATAAATTCCACTGTCAACTCAATTTGACAACTTCACGGTTTGACTAGAGAAAAGCAATGAGAGCATCCTCCACCCTAGATATTGCAGTGTTTTATTAGAACCCCCCCACCCAAACAAACCAAGCTAAGTGTTGGGATTTAAAGATGTTAGTCATTCAGAATCAGTTTACATGGCGAGTTGCATTGAAGTGATCAGCAGGACAACCTTCATATTCACTTTCAATTGTAGTCTGACTACTGGATCAGGTCATAGTATAATCTAATGACAGAGAGAACACAGTGGCTTGCAGCTAACAGTGAAACAAAGCACATGAAACCATTGGTAAATCCAATCTTCACCAATGTGCCTCTCTGCAAGTTTATATTTTAGATTAGATCATTTCAGATTTAAATTGATTTCAGCCACACTTTGGTGTATCTGTGAACCACAGGCTTAACAAAAAATAAAAATGCACAATTTTCTGAAATGCATCAGATCAGCCAAACTTTGTCACTACCCACATCCCTGTTATTGCTCCTTTCATGCCACACTCAAGACAGGGACTCTAAGGACAGCAACCAGAAGCTTGTTTTATCTAAAAAGGGATACAGCTTGTCAAAATTTACTTTTTGTAAACAGGTTAAGGTTTTAAGAAAGGGGTTAGACAAAATGCTAAATATTTCAACCTTTGATGTCAATTGACACAAGCTGTAGCTTATCTTGATATGACCCAGAAGCTCAGAACAATCTGATCCCTCACCAGTCCTTCTACAGGATTGGGTCACATGATCAGAGCCTGAATACAACCCCCCAAAAAAAAAAAAAATTCTATCACTTAGTAAAAGACAAGTTGAGGTTAGAGGATGGCATACAGACAAACATGAGAAAAGTGAAAAAGGAATGTTATCTAGAAAGTCAAGGTTTCTAGGAGACTTCTAAAACACATGGAGGAAGAGACAGCAACAGCACAACACCCAGGAGAAAAGCAGATAAAGAGAGTGAGGAGTGGATGTGGGACAGTGGTATTGAGGGTCACAGGCTTTGACAGCACGGTAGTTTGTTTTTTTGCCCATCGGTGGTGGGGGGGACACTGATGTCCACTACATTGTTGCCTGGAGACTCGTCATGTGCTGATCTGTCAGCTATCTGCTTTTGTGATACGATTCGGTGGATTTCTGTGCAAAAAAAAAAAAAAAAAAGGAAGTTTCCATTACTCATTAAATATTTACCTAATACAGCACCTACTGCATTCATGCGTTAGAAGTCACAATTTGACTTAAAACAAACTAATGTAAATAGTCTTGAATAGTGGCTCCTGTCATTTACCTGTGAGGATGTTCTTGAATGCCTCTTCCACATTAGTGGAATCCAAAGCTGATGTTTCAATAAATGATAGCGTATTCTTCTCTGAGGGAGAAAAATGAAAATATTGAGTTGAGACAAACATGGGTGGCTTTTTAACCATCTCTGTCCCCAGAGTGAGCCCTCTCCTCCAGTGGTATTGTTGCAGTTTACCTGCAAAAGCACAAGCCTCATCTGTGGGCACTGCCCTGAGGTGGCGCAGGTCACTCTTGTTTCCCACCAGCATGATAACGATGTTGTTATCAGCATGATCCCGGAGCTCCTTCAGCCAGCGCTCCACATTTTCATAGGTGAGATGCTTGGCGATGTCATACACTAGGAGAGCCCCCACTGCCCCCCGGTAGTACCTGATTGGGACAGAGCAAGCAGGTCAAAGGTTGTGCGATTCACAGAGGTATTTGTTCAGGATGGTTTCAACACTATCCAAATGCGTTGGTTCCGTAAAGGGCAGGTCGCAGGAAGATGAGCACCCTCCTCCACTCACGCTGAAGTGATGGCTCTGTAACGCTCCTGTCCAGCTGTATCCCAGATCTGGGCCTTTATTGTCTTGCCATCCACCTGGATGCTGCGGGTGGCAAACTCCACACCGATGGTGCTTTTGCTCTCCAGGTTGAACTCATTCCGTGTGAAACGGGACAGCAGGTTACTCTTCCCCACACCAGAGTCTCCGATCAGCACCACTGGCAACAAAATACAAAAAACATAAGCACTGCCGTCTCACAGTGGAAAAGATCAGGGTTCAGCAGTGACTAGTACAGGATACATTTGTTTAGGTTCAACAATGTCTAAATGAAGCCCAAAACTACGGAGCATGTTTCTCCTGGTAGCTTGTCTGATGATTGGTGCTGATACTTAGGCAAAGTTATTTGTATCTTAGACAGAGATAAGTCTACCTCACTTGCTTTGGCAATGTTAACACATGTTTCCCATGCCAATAAAGCCCTTGAATTGAATTGAAGTTGAATTGATAAGTCGTCAGTCATAATTGTTATTCATGCCAGACAAGTGGTGACCAAGCTAACATTGCACAAGAAACGGTCTGCAATCTTTGGTCAGCTGGTGGTAACGTTGAAAAGTAGTTAGCTTAGTGACTTTTTCTTCACATTGTCTGAGTGTAGCTAGCTAGTAAACTAAAGGGTGATGAGACGTTTAGCAGGCTACCGATTATGCCGCAGATAACCGCTTATTTGATAGCTAACAGGTTACATAGTTGGCTATCAGCTAGCTAGTTTGGCTAACGTGAACGTTAGCTAGCTGGGGAGACTTCCTCTCCTTTCAACTTCAACTAACGTTACTGCGAAAACATGTACATGTAAACTTTGACTACAACAACACATGTGGGGCGCGTCTTACCTTTGAAAAGATAGTCGTATTCGTCATCTCGGGTTCCCATTTTGAAGATTTCCCACTTTATGAAAGTACTTTACTACAAAAGAGAGCCTCCTAAATCCGTCTCAACCACTGCTCCGAGCGACCGGCAGTAAAACAGCCTCCAAAGGGAATATGCACATGAGCTGAGGGACAACTGCTTTGACCAATTAGAGGTGTATCTCTGTTAATTGATAGATACATTGACAAGTAATATCCTTCTCCATTTAATATTGACCAATGGCCATAGGTAGGGCCGTGATCAGAGGAAAACTGATAGCTTCCCATCATAGGTATTTATGAAATCTACATTCTATAAAATGTGGATTGAGCAATAATCTTTTCCACCTTGTTAGTATTTCTGTCCATACATGCATTTGATGGTTTATGAAGGAGAGCTTATTATTGAAAATACAAACTAACAAAAATGGACTAGAATCAATTATTTATTTGCCATGAAATCATTCTGATTATTTTAACAATTCTGATATTGTCAGGTACTGGGATTTCCCTCAGTTGTACAGTAATTCAGTGATCCCAAATATTTTAGCTGCTGTTGCTATGATGTCCGAAGTAAACCCTTGATACTCCTCTGGAATTCAACTAAGAGAAACAAACATGCATAACTTACAATTTAGTGAAGAGTTCAGTTCATAGCTAGTCTAACATTATTAATCAAATAATTTGGTCGGACAAAAAAACAGAACAAGAAATGGGAAACACTGGCCTACTTCTGTCATAATCAAGGCTCTAAGCTTTGATTGTGTCAAAGGCAGAAAGCAAAACAACAACAGGATATGATGCCATACAATTAGTAAAATATTCAGATTTTTAACTCAATGGTCTCTTTTATAATTTGGTGAAATGTTGTCCAATTAAAAAGTTCCATTGTTTTTCAAGGCCTTTCTACAAAGATGGTCAATGGACATCTACATACTATTTTTCTTTGTGATAGCTTTACATGATTGGTTTCTACCTGACTGGAGGTTCTTCAGTCTTTTTTGGACTGTTAGTAAATGCTGCATGCCTTCAGAATCCTTCAACCCACAATGGGCGCTATGCCCAATCCTTTTCTCCCGGCCTACATATTGCCTGCGAATAAAAGAACACAAAACAATACATACAGGACTGTAATGGGTCAAAAATGTAAAAGCATAAAACCCCAGAACCTTCCATCCACTCTCCCAGGAGACTTAGGGGAGCGTGAAAATAAAAGATCTGGGCTAAATGATGAAATCTATGCCAAAATGCTGATTAGATTACCCATTGGGATATGGAGAAGCAGGTCTCATAGAGAGGTTCTTCTGAGGCATCGTCACAGCAGAAGGGGAATGACGGGAGGGTGATGCTCCACTTCTCCATGCTACTGCTCTATATTGTCTCCCTCTCATCCCCTTCTTCTTCCAGCAGCCGGTGACTCTGCAGAGAATCTAAACTGTCCGCCTGCAGAAAAGAGGAACATAAAGCCAACAACTTAGTCATATTGTAATAATGATGCATAAATGCTCTGTTGCTTGTGTTTTGTGAAACCTCAGGTGTGCTTCTTCATGAGAACGGTCTACTGCAACTAAGGGAGCGTAACAAGACTCGTAGCAATACATTGAATATTGATCATTTTTAGTCTGAGTAACAGTGCCGTGAGCAAAATATACCAATGTGTACTGGTCATCAATTGTACATGATTTACAATAAAACAAAAGGATGAGTCTCACCAGTTTTTATGCCTTTTTCTCCCATTCCTTGCTCTTGTCTAACACCTACATCCAGTCTTGCATCCTCTGGTCATCTCTCCCAGCCTCCTTCTCCAGGACGAAGTGCAGGTTGGTTCTCAGGTTGAAGAACCCCTCCTTCAGGCCACCCATGTGGGGGGTGAAGTGCTGTGGTCCCTTCTCCAGGCCACAGACCAGTCTGCACCTCAGAAGGTCTGCCTTTACGTGGTGCTGTACATCTGCCAGGTCCTTCTGACGCATCCTCAGGCTATTCAGGGCAAACTCCCTCTACTCAATTTGGGTTCTCAGCTTCTTTCTGTCAGAGTGGAGAGAGAGGGGATATAAGGGAGTTATATCATGTACAATCAGGGGCGGCAGGTAGCCTAGTCATTGGAGCGTTGGACTTGTAACCGAAAGATTGCGAGATTGAATCCCCGAGCTGACAAGGTAAAAATCTGCCGTTCTGCCCCTGAACAAGGCAGTTAACCACTGTTCCTAAGCCGTCATTGAAAATGAGAATCTGTTCTTAAAACTGACTTGACCCGTTAAATAAATGTACATTTTTTTTATTTTTTTTTATCATTGGCTAGGGTCACTGTTGTATCTTCATTGTTTTAATCTGTTTTTATTTGTATCAATAAAGGAAAGTGTGTGCGTGCTTATGTTAACCTGAGATCCTTGATAGTGTCTTGCAGCTCTTTCTCATATCTAACAGATCTCTCAAGCTCCTTGTTTGCTTTTGACTGCTCCTCCAGCAATTGAGTGTTCAAGGCATCAACTAACAAAGCCAATATGAAATCAGGATTATACAGTGACAGGGAAACATCTGATATAATCTTCAACATTATGCACTCACTCTGGCTGTGCAGCTCCTGCTCTGTTGAAAACCATTTCTTTGTAGCTCTGTTCAGTTTCTGTTGAAGCTTCCCCACCTCCTTTACATGCCCAAACTCAGTCTTGTCCAGTGCATCCTGCAGAATCTCCACTTTCTCCCTGGCACTCTGAAGACCTGAGGGTCTGGATGTTCTTCTCAAAGGAAGCCAGGTTCTGTTGCAGAGACTGGGTCCTCTCTTGGGAGTCCCCAAGGATTTTCTGCAGACTTTGGCCTCTCTTCTCAGACTCCTCCAGGTCCTGCTGAAGGGACTGGAGCTTCTTCTCAGAGACCCAGAGGATTTTCTGCACACTCTGAGTCCTCTCATTGGAGCCCATGAGATTGTGCTGCAAAGATAGGACCTGTCCCTCAAACTCCTTGAGTTTCTGCTCCATGGAGTATACTTTGTCCTCAAACAGCCTGAGGCTCTGCTGGAATGTGATCTGGGAGCTCTTGTTCTCCTGCTTAGCAGAATGGAGGGATAGGTGGAGGCTCTTGATCACAGTCTCTTGTCGGCTCTTGGTATCTCTGAACTCCAATGTTATGGCATCGTTCTCAGAGAGTAGGCGCGTAAAGTCGGATGAGATCAGGTAGCTCTGCACGTCATCCTTCAGTCAAACACAGCACAAAGAATAAATACAGGATGGTCACACATGACTATGAATATCATCAATTAGATTCAGCTGTGGGACAATCATTTTTTTGAAGCTCATTTCCTGGTGGGTTTTTTTTGTCTATTATGTCGAACAATGAAAATTCCACACACATTTCTTTCTCCAACTTTTTTATTTATTATTTTGCTTATTAAACTTGGCTGGCCAAATAAAACCATGCTGCCAGTTGGGGAACCTTGTCCTATAGCCTTACATCATAGGGCGGCGCACAATTGGCCCAGCATCATCCGGGTTAGGGTTTGGCCAGGGTAAGCCGTCATTGTAAATAACAATTTGTTCTTAACTGACTTGCCTAGTTAAATAAAGGTTAAATAAAATAAATGTAAAAAACATCAAAAACCACAGTCCTAAATCAAAAAGGGAAACACTTCAGTACCTACCCATTTTTTTTGTAAACGCTAATTTCAAAAGGAACTCTTGGAGGGAGGGGGTATGTAAGATAATGTGTTTGTCCTGCTGGTCTTTCCTGTGACAGCTATCCTCCAATGCTGATGACTTAGTCACCAATTTGCATGCATCTGAATGAATTTGATCCAAAATAAGCTGAGAACATAAAACATAACACGCTTTTGTTTTTCTGGCAGATTCCCACAGCAGAACACAGAGCCATGGCCAACTACTGGATACTAAAAGAAAACCATAAAAACAATTTAAACAGTGATTTGCAACTATGCATCATCAATCATTATCATACTGCACCTTCATGTGGGCATGGACCATGGCTTCAACTTCTTTGTATGACATTTTGGACCTGTCTTTTTCATCACGAAGCTGTCTTGTTATATATAACATTGTAGAATTATAGAAAATAAAATAGTGAATTACACCCTTTAACATTTTATAAAAAAGAAAAATAGGAATTTGTTGAACCTGTCTCCAAAAAAAAGGCCCAAATCAAGACAGTGTTTGTCTTACCACTGGGTTGATTTCTCTCATCACTAAGAACTCCAGATGCTGGACTTGAGCATCTACTATTGCCTTCATTTGACATTTTGTCTCCAAGACCCTGGAACAAACCAGACACAGTTAAATAAGATATATAAAATACAAATATTTGCTAATGAACATGAGAGGACAACAAACCTTGCAAGACAGGTCCTCCCATGTGGGGAGAGTTTTAGTGAAGTCTCCATTGTCCATCATCATGTCAAAAGAGGGTGAAAAACCCTCACTATAGCTATATATTAAAAAACGAGACTTCTAAATCAACATTTTTAAACAAATTATGTATGTGCTAGATTTCAGTATTAAATGTGCTAGTCCTCAGTGGCAGTTCTGGGGGGGCAGTGCCCCTGTGACCCCCCCCCCTCCCCCCAGTTGAAATGGTCTAGAACCGCCACCGCTAGTCCTATAAATCATAAAATATCATTAGCTAGCTAACCTTTCAAAACGTAGCTCTGTTGTTCTCCAAGGAAACCTGATTTAGGATTTCAGCGTTCCATTCGTTCATTCCCGCCCTCTGGCTCTGGCACTTTGATCATGAGAACGTCTCAGTGACATAAATAGACACGTTGGTATTCGTTTTTTTTATTGACATGTAAATTAGGAGAATGACATACAATTGAATCATCCCAGCACTTTGACCGTTTATTTTAGTTACATTTGAGTAATTTATCAGACGCTCTTATCCAGAGCGATTTACAGTAGTGAATGCATTGACATAAATAGACATGTTGGTATTCGTTTTAAAAATGATTTTGTTTTACTTAATTTGTTTTTGCGCAACTTTTTATTGACATATAAATTAAGAAAAGGACATACAATTGAATCATCCCAGCGCTTTGACAGTTTCTTTTGGTTACATTTCAGAAATGTATCAGACGCTCTTATCTAGAGCGATTTACAGTACTGAATGTATACATTTTCTTACTGGTCCCCCGTGGGAATCAACCTAAAACCCTGGCGTTGCAAGCGGCATGCTTTACCAACTGAGACACACGGGACCAGACATTTGACAAGACATTTTAATGTCACTGGTGTCAGATATATAGCTCAATGTTTTAATGAAATGGCACTGTCACAGGGCATATTTTCTCTTATGTAAAACATTCAAGCAAAATACCAATGAGAAAATTCAATTTAAAAAGATAATCAAAATAAAGATTATATAGCCACAATATGGGCAGGTAACGGTGCAAACAACTGTTGAGAACATTTATTACATTTCATTAGAACAGACAAATTAAGGATCAATACTTATCAAAATATTTCATAAGAACCTCATAATTTTGACATAATAAAACCATGATTGCATAACATATTTAAACACTTTCCTACTATTCAATTGTATTGTTATAGCTGTAGGCCTCCTACTTAAAAGTGTAACCACCAGTCTAGTAATGAACTTCATTTGTGGTTTAGCATAATAATCAGCTCAGTTGACAAGTGACTCACTGGTAACCTCAGAAACGTTTCTGTAGTGATGAGGACCAACTACAGTAACATTTTCCTGAGTGTTGTTATGAAACATGTTCTTTACCTCCCTCATTCACCAGTACTGCTCAGATAAGATGTCATAAATCAAAGATATTTTTGAGTACTGTGCCTTGAACATCATGTTGCTATTCTCACCAATTGAAAAGTTGAATTCTATACTAAGCAGGTCAATATGCTTCTCTTAAAATGTATCTTCTGTGTGCTTTATTGCAAGCTAAGGGGAAAAGGCCACACGAAAATCAAGCACATCACAACGAAGATTGTTTTTCACAGCATACGCTGAACAGTAGCACGAGAGACACATGGAGGGAATACCCTGCTTGCCAACATCAGCTATATAGACATGGAATTACACAGACACACACAACTTTGGAAACATGGGCAAATACTCTATTTCATAGACATATAACTGCTTTATTGAGTCCAAACACACACACACCTATTTATGTATAGGTGTATAAATAGATGAATATACACAGATATACAGTGCATTTGGAAAGTATTCAGACCCCTTAACTTTTTCCACATTTTGTTACGTTACAGCCTTATTCTAAAATTGATTGTTTTTCCTCATCAATCTACACACAATACCTCATGATGACAAAGCATAAACAGGTTTCGACATTTTAGCAAATATATTAAAAATAAACAGAAATAACCTAAGTATTCAGCCCCTTTGTTCAAAATTGAGATCAGGTGCATCCTGTTTCATTGATCATCCTTGAGATGTTTCTACAACTTGATTGGAGTGACCAAGAACCCAATGGTCACTTTGAAAGAGCTTCAGAGTTCCTCTGTGGAGATGGGAGAACCTTCCAGAAGGACAACCATCTCTGCAGCACTCCACCAATCAGGCCAGACAGAAGTCATTCCTCAGTAAAAGGCACATGACAGCCCGCTTGGAGTTTGCCGAAAGGCACCTAAAGGACTCTGACCACGAGAAACAAGATTCTCTGGTCTGATGAATCCAAGATGGAACTCATTGGCCTGAATGCCAAGCGTCACATCTGGAGGAAACTGGCACCATCCCTACGGTGAAGCATGGTGGTGGCAGCATCATGCTGTGGGGATGTTTTTCAGTGGCATGGTCTGAGGGACTAGTCAGGATCGAGGGAAAGATGAACGGAGCAAAGTACAGAGAGATCCTTGATGAAAACCTGCTCCAGAGCGCTCAGGACTTCAGACTGGGGGCGAAGGTTCACCTTCAAACAGGACAGCCCTAAGCACACAGCCAAGACAACGCAGGAGTGGCTTCAGGACAAGTCTCTGAATGTCCTTGAGTGGCCCAGCCAGAGCTTGGACTTGAACCCGATCGAACACCTCTGGAGAGGCCTGAAGATAGCTGTGCAGCGACGCTCCCCATACAACCTGACAGAGAGGATGTGCAAAGAAGAATGGGAGAAACTCAACAAATACAGGTGTGCCAAGCTTGTAGCGTCATACCCAAGAAGACTCAACGCTGTAATCACTGCCAAGGGGGCTTGAACAAAGTATTGAGTAAAGGGTCTAAATAATTATGTAAATCTGATAGTTATTTTTTTTTAATATACACTTGCAAAAATGTCTAAAAACCTGTTTTTTCTTTGTCATTATGAGGTATTGTGTGTAGATTGAGAGATACATTTTGAAAAATATATTTTAGAATAAGGCTGTAACATAACAAAAAGTGGAAAAAGTCAAGGGGTCTGAATACTTTCCCAATGCACTAGACATATTTCTGATATGCATATTCATTTTTAAATCATGCTGTCTCTGTAAAGGACTCTCCCTAAGTGAGGGCACATAGCGATTTGAAAACACACACACACACACACACACACACACACACACACACACACACACACACACACACACACACACACACACACACACACACACACACACACACACACACACACACAAATACAGCTAAACTGTTGGAAGAACCCCTACTGATGTGCATGTACAGTAAAACTCTTCAGTTACAGATATCATACAGAGACAGCAGTGATTTATACACCATAAATAGAGCTGCATTTTGTCAGCTCATTAAAACATATGGTACAGAAATTCATGTGTTGCTCTTCATCTTTTCTTGCCGGCAGCAAAACATTTAATCAAATAAAAATAATATTCTCCAATTCAAATTGAAAATATATTTATATCTTTATATATGTATTTATAATTCTATATACACATTCTCAGGAGCACAACCACGGGATTGAACAAATTACTTGAAATGAATAAATACAACAGCACTAGAATGAAAAATCAAATCAATATTTTAATTTTAATGTCTATTTAAGGCAATTAAAAGTAACTTTACAACTACTGCACTGTAGAAAATATTGCTGCTATGGTCTCTTGATGACATTAACAACTGATTAACTGGCCACTGCACGTAAGTATTTTACAAGTTATGACACCTTGCCTCACACACAGACATACAAACACACCAACTTGAATTTAAAAAGCTAAGTGTGAAACAGAAAAAGAGCAATAAAAGTGTTAAAAATGTAACTTAAATCTTAAAACATGTAATCCACATAAAGACTAAAAAACATGAATCCTATGCCAGAGGATTGTGATAAAGACGTCACTTTCACATCTAATGATGGTTAATACATAAAGTGCAGCCTGAATTCCCTTTCTGATTAACACTTACTAAATAACAGAAGTATGAATTAATTCTGGCCATGATATGATATTGTTATTTGTCCTAAGTAATCCAATCCATTAGCCTAAGGTCACTAGCCTGGCTGATCTGACTCAAGTGACTCACAGCAAGGGAGAGCTGTGACACACTGGTCTGGAAAGGAGGCCATTGTAAATGCAGTATTTGCGCAGAGATGTGCTCCTGAATGTACTGATGAGTTTTGATTAGTTCTTAGTTTTTTTTCTTTATTTTTTTTCCTGGAGAGGTTGAGCCCTCATGTTGTTTGGATTTGAAAATTCAACAGTTGTATTGGATATCTGTGAATGGCTGTCCATGTGGGTGTTGGAATGAGAAAAATACAGAAGAGAACCAATCAGTAAAACAAGCACATCCCCTTCCTTATCGTCGCATCGTGCCGACGTCAAAATAGCCTTTCCAGACTCTGAAGTCAGGAGGACTTTGAGTTAGCCTACTAGCCTGGCTAATACCCATGTCCAGTGGAGCTCAAATCCAGAGCCAAAAATGTGATTGCTAAACTGTTGGCATTTCATTTCATATTAAGAGAACTCAATAACTCATTATGCTTGGAATTTGTTGTTGTTGTTGCATTTATCCAAAAGCTGGGTGGTCCTGGAAGACATTGTAATGATGTAGGATTCTGAAATGATAGACAATGTCTCAACATTAGTTGGTGTTGCGATGATCTGGTTTTGAGGCTTGGAGACTCATGAGAGGTGCATTCAGCAGGAGTGTATGGGAAGTGTAGCAATACTGTGATAGAAATGTTAAAATAAATACTTGACAACTAAAAAATAAACCTGTCAAATAATACAGTAGGCTTATAAATACGCACAAAATCATGTTTTGTGAAACACAGTCTAGCAATCATTTTTTCTGTTTATGAAAATAAATAAAGTGGTGAAAAAAGTTCAGAAAATAAAGAAACTAAACTAAAAACAAAGAAAAAGCAAACAATATAAATTAACATGATATCAATAAAATATATGTGACCATTTGACTTAATCAACCGTTGGGAATGTGTGGCGAGTAACAGAGACGACCCAACGCCCCTGTTCTCATGGGGCATGCTAGACGTAGCATAGCCATTTGAGGCCCTGTTTTTATCATGGTAGGGTCATTTTTGGTTGAGGTGGGGGTGAAAGGAGAGGAATGGATCATATCATCAACACAATGATAACGGGATGTCTAGGGGGGGTTTCCTCACAGTATTTCGTCTGTTCTGCTTTTGTATCCATGGTTTAAAATACAGGTCGGGACTGGAATCATTCTGCTGCCTGCCACTCAAAGGCCTGGGGATCAATCTGATGGCTCCTCTCTCCACAGAGTCATTCACCTCTCAGCTCTATGGAGGAGTGTTTACTGTTGGTGGAAGAAAAAAAAGAAAGAAAGAAAGAAAGAAAGAAAGAGAGAGAGAGAAAGAGAGAAAGAAAGAAAGAGAGAAAGAAAGACAGAAAGAAAGAGTGAGAGAAAGAGAGAAAGAAAGAGAGAAAGAAATAAAGACAGAAAGAGAGAGGGAGAGAGACAGAGAGAGAGAAATTGTAAGGGGAATAGAGGTTGTAAATATTTGGCATATATTCATGCCAATAGTGTCAAATAAAATCTATTAATTCCCCCACAGCACTGTATAACTAGGGTATAACCCTTATCAAAGTACATTTATTCATCAAAGGTCTATATCAATCATTCACAAGGCAGGGAAGGGAGGACATAAACACAACAAATAGAGGGTAGAAAGAGAGAAATGTAGTATTTTTCCTCATGAAGATCAGCTCAACAAAACATTTTCATGACTGTTTGTATTCATCTATGTCGAGACAAACCCTAAGAGACAGTCTCCTTCCACTAAGCACTGTAATGCCATGTCCCACAGGCTCTGCTTCCACTCATTCTGCTGGCAGTGGCAGCTCCTGTCTCATGGTGAGGTGGAAGTGACAGTTGTATGTGTGTGTGTCTTCTCTATGGGAAATAATGGGCCAGGGGTGGAAGTGACACTCCATTCACAGCTACTTCCTCCTTGGCATAAACCAGTGCAGTGGACTTTGACGAAGGGTCAGCCAGCCTGCTAAAGCTCTGAGCTTCTACTACTACTACAGATTAGATTTCTTAAAATACCACGGACTAAAATCAAATCAAATCAAAGTGTATTTGTCACGTGCCCCGAACAGTGAAATGCTTACTTACAGGCCCTAACCAACAGTGCAATTAAAAAAAATAGGTATTAGGTTAACAATAGATAAGGAAATAAAAAAACAACAGTAAATAATAACAGTAGTGAGGCTACATACAGTAGTGAGGCTATAACAGTAGTGAGGCTATATACAGTATATACAGTAGTGAGGCTATATACAGTAGTGAGGCTACATACAATAGTGAGGCTATATACAGTATATACAGTAGTGAGGCTATATACAGTATATATAGTAGTGAGGCTATATACAGTATATACAGTAATGAGGCTATATACAGTATATACAGTAGTGAGGCTATATACAATAGTGAGGCTACATACAATAGTGAGGCTATATACAGTAGTGAGGCTATATACAGTAGTGAGGCTATATACAGTAGTGAGGCTATAACAGTAGTGAGGCTATAACAGTAGTGAGGCTATAACAGTAGTGAGGCTATAACAGTAGTGAGGCTATAACATTAGAGAGTCTATAACAGTAGTGAGGCTATATACAGGCACCGGTTAGTCTGACTAATTGAGGTAGTACGTACATGTAGTTATGGTTAAAGTGACTATGCGTATGCTAAACAGAGAGTAGCAGTAGCGTAAAAGAGGGGTTGGTGGGTGGCAGAACACAATGCAGATAGTCTGGGTAGCCATTTGATTACCTGTTTAGGAGTCTTACAGCGTGGGGGTAAAAACTGTTGAGAAGCCATTTGGTCGTAGACTTGGCACTCCGGTACCCCTTGCCATGCGGTAGTAGAGAAAACAGTCTATGACTGGGGTGGCTGGGGTCTTTGACAATTTTTCACCTGGTCTGGTGTAGAGGTCCTGGATGGCAGGCAGCTTAGCCCCAGTGATGTACTGGGCCGTACGCACTACCCTCTGTACTGCCTTGCGGTCGGAGGCCGAGCATAGTGAGTGATACTCTCAATGTTGCAGCTTTAGAACCTTTTGATGATCTGAGGACCCATGCCAAAACCTTTTAGTTTCCTGAGGGGGAATAGGCTTTGTCATGCCCTCCTCAGAACTGACTTGGTGTGCTTGGACCATAACTGTCTTGGTGATGTGGACACCAAGGAACTTGAAGCTCTCAACCTGCTCCACTACAACCATGTCCATGTGAATTAGGGCGTGCTCTGCCCTCCTTTTCCTGTAGGCCACGATCATCACCTTTGTCTTGATCGCATTGAGGGGGAGGTTTTTGTCCTGGCACCACACTTCCAGGTCTCTGACCTCCTCCCCATAGGTTGTCTCATCGTTGTCGGTGATTAGGCCTACCACCGTTGTGCATGATTAAGACCGCAGCTTGTTGCGGTCTAAGTACCAGCATCGGTTTGTGGTGGAAAATAGACAGCTGCAAAAAATATAGAGGAACTCTCTTGGTAGATAGTGTGGTCTACAGCTTATCATGAGATGAGGTTTTGTTCGCCTGAGGTAGAGTATCTCATGATACGTTGTAGACCACACTATCTACCAAGAGAGTTCATCTATATTCTTCGTAGCTATCTATTTACCACCACAAAACGATGCTGGCACTCTACCTCAGGCGAGCAGTATTAGATTTTGCGCACCAGCTGTTACTGACAAATAGACACAGACCACCACCCCTTGTCTAACCAGAGGCAGCTGTTCTGTCCTGCCGATGCATCGAAAACCCAGCCAGCTGTATGTTATCCACGTCGTCGTTCAGCCATGACTCGGTGAAACATAAGATATTACAGTTTATAATTAATTACCTGTTGGTAGGATAGTCTTGATCAGAGCACATCCAGTTTATTATCCAATGATTCTACATTGGCCAATAGGACGGATGGTAGAGGCGGGTTACCCACTCGCTGACGAATTCCCACAAGGCAACTGGACCTGCATCCCCTGTATTGGAGTCTTTTCTTCATGTGAATGATGGGGATTTGGGCTTGATCTGGTATCTTGAGTAAATCTTTTGCTTTTGAAACGCTAAAGAAAAATCTTTGTCCAGTACGAGGTGAATAATCACTGTCCTGATATCCAGAAGCTCTTTTTGGCCATAAGAGACGGTGGCAGAAACATTATGTACAAAATAAGTTACAAAAAAATGCAAAACCCTCCCACAAAATCGCACAATTGGTTAGGAGCCCGTAAAATGGCAGCCAGCTCCTCCAGCGCCATATTGTGTGTAGATTGATGAAGAATATGGCTGTAACATAACAATTTGTGAAAAAAGTCAAGGGGTCTGAATACTTTCCGAATGCACTGTACGTACCAGCATTGGTTTGTACCAGCATCGGTTTGGCGGCAGGTAGCCTAGTGATTAGAACGTTGGACTAGTAACCGAAAGGTTGCAAGATCAAATCCCTGAGCTGACAAGGTAAAAATCTGTTGTTCTGCCCCTGAACAAGGCAGTTAACCCACTGTTCCTAGGTAGGCCGTCATTGAAAATAAGAATTTGTTCTTAACTGACTTGCCTAGTTAAATAAAGGTTAAGCAAATGTGTGGGGTACAGAGATGAGTCAGTCATTAAAAAATCATGTTAAAAACAATTTTATTGCACACAGAGTGAGTCCATGCAATTTATTTTTACTCCTGAACTTATTTAGGCTTGTCATAACAAAGGAGGGGAATACTTATCGACTCAAAACATTTCAGTTTAAAAAAAAAAGATTTGTAAATCCACTGACATTATGGGGTATTGTGTGTCGGCCATTGATAAAAAAAATCTAAATGCAATCTATTTTAAATTCAGGCTGTAACAAAATAAAATGTGGAATAAGTCCACGGGTATGAATACTTTATGAAGGCACTGAATGTGTACTAAAGTAGTCAAAAATGTAGTATTTGATTCCATATTCCCAAGCATGCAATGTGGTTCTACAAACTTGTTGGATATATTTGCTGTTTGTTTTGGTTGTTTCAGATTATTTTGTTCCCAATGGAAATTAATGGTAAATAATGTATTGTGTCATTTGAGTTACTTTTATTGTAAATAATAATATCATATGTTTCTAAACACTTCTACAGTCGTGGCCAAATGTTTTGAGAATGACACAAATATTAATTTCCACAAAGTTTGCTGCTTCAGTGTCTTTAGATATTTTTGTCAGATGTTACTATGGATACTGAAGTATAATTACAAGCATTTCATAAGTGTCAAAGGCTTTTATTGACAATTACATGAAGTTGATGCAAAGAGTCAATACTTGCAGTGTTGATCCTTCTTTTTCAAGACCTCTGCAATCCGCCCTGGCATGCTGTCAATTAACTTCTGGGCCACACCCTGACTGATGGCAGCCCATTATTTCATAATCAATGCTTGGAGTTTCTCAGAATTTGTGGGTTGTTGTTTGTCCACCCGCCTCTTGAGGATTGACCACAAGTTCTCAATGGGATTAAGGTCTGGGGAGTTTCCTGGCCATGGACCCAAAATATCGATGTTTTGTTCCCCGAGTCACTTAGTTATCACGTTTGCCTTATGGCAATTTTACCTTTATTTAACCAGGCAAGTCAGTTAAGAACAGATTCTTATTTTCAATGACGGCCTGGGAACAGTGGGTTAACTGCCTGTTCAGGGGCAGAACGACAGATTTGTACCTTGTCAGCTCGGGGGTTTGAACTCGCAACCTTCCGGTTACTAGTCCAACGCTCTAACCACTAGGCTACGCTGCCGCCCCAATGTGTTCCATCATGCTGGAAAAGGCATCGTTCTTCACCAAACTGTTCCTGGATGGTTGGGAGAAGTTGCTCTCAGAGGATGTGTTGGTACCATTCTTTATTCATGGCTGTGTTCTTAGGCAAAATTGTGAGTGAGCCCACTTCCTTGGCTGAGAAGCAACCCCACACATGAATTGTCTCAGGATGCTTTACTGTTGGCTTGACACAGGACTGATGGTAGCGCTCACCTTGTCTTCTCTGGACAAGCTTTTTTCCGGATGCCTCAAACAATCGGAAAGGGGATTCATCAGAGAAAATTACTTTACCCCAGTCCTCAGGAGTCCAATCCCTGTACCTTTTGCAGAATATCAGTCTGTCCATGATGTTTTTCCTGGAGAGAAGTGGCTTCTTTGCTGCCTTTCTTGACACCAGACCATCCTCCAAAAGTCTTTGCATCACTGTGCGTGCAGGTGCACTCACACCTGCCTGCTGCCATTCCTGAACAAGCTCTGTACTGGTGTTGCCCCGATCCCGCAGCTGAATCAACTTTAGGAGACGGTCCTGGCGCTTGCTGGACTTTCTTGGGCGCCCTGAAGCCATCATCACAACAATTGAACCGCTCTCCTTGAAGTTCTTGAGGATCCAATAAATGATGGATTTAGGTGCAATCTTACTAGCAGCAATATCCTTGCCTGTGAAGCCCTTTTTGTGCAAAGCAATGATGATGGCACATGTTTCCTTGCAGGTAACCATGGTTGACAGAGGAAGAACAATGATTCCAAGCACCACCCTCCTTTTGAAGCTTCCAGTCTGTTATTCGTACTCAATCAGCATGACAGAGTGATCTCCAGCCTTGTCCTGGTCAACCCTCACACCTGTGTTAACGAGAGAATCACTGACATGTTGTCAGCTGGTCCTTTCGTGGCAGTGCTTTTTTTTTGGGGGGGATTCAGTTCATTTGCATGGCAAAGAGGGACTTTGCAATTAATTGCAATTCATCTGATCACTCTTCATAACATTCTGGAGTATATGCAAATTGCCAACATACAAACTGAGGCAGCAGACTTTGTGAAAATTAATATTTGTGTCATTCTCAAAACTTTTGGCGACGACTATACATTAAGGTGGATGCTACCATGAGTATGGATAGTCCTAAATGAATTGTGAATAATAATAAGTGCGAAAGTTAGACGCACAAATATCATACCAAGAGATGCTAACCCTCTCATCATAACAATAAAGGGGAGGCTATATTTGTGCGTTATTGGCATTCAAGCAGGCATATATTTGACCGGTATGACGTAGCACTGTGATAAAGTCTCTCACTACAATGGAAGTTAATAGGAAAATGACTTTTACATCATGAAAACGCATATCATACATGTCATATTTTAATCATAGGCTGATATCATACCTCGGGAGGAGATCTTCTCTCGAATTAGACATGGATCATATTTTTTGCAATATTCCTACCTCGAGAAATGTGTAATTTAATGGAGGGTCTAGCACATTTTTCCTATTTGTCTGCCTCTTTAGTCCAGGGTGCATTGCATGGTTCCGTTGTCAGAGATATTATACAAAAGAGATAGGAATCCAATGAAAAAATGAACATATAATGCCCCACCGAGCAGACTGTCGACCAATTGCGTTAAAGTTGTCATGCTGCATCACGTGGTTGCTAAAATAATCATCACGCAATCCCTTCTCAAAGTCAATGTGAATGTCAAGAGAAACGTGCCTATTTTCCTCAAAGAAAACACATTATTGTGTTTCAGAGAGGAACTGTACAAATCAAATGTAATAGCTATTTATTTGCTTTACTTATTTGCCATTCACCTGACCAACTGCTTTTTACTGTACATGTCAAAGCACAGGCTTATACTGTATTGTTGGTCAGTTGTTTCAGAAAAAAATAGTGATATTGGTAACAGTAGCTGTGCGGGTCTGGGATCTGATAATGGTGATGCATGAGCCATGAGGTGAAGGAGACATGTGCCAAGTTACCGAACTACATGCAACCAGCCAGCCAGGCCTACAGACTAAGAGTATGAGGCCGAGGCACCACAGTGAAAAAACTGAGCAGCATGCAGTGGGAGTTGGGGGTTGCACGGTGAACAGAGAGGGAACCAAATGGTTGTAACTGGCACGGCCATATTCAGTGGGCACGACGGGTGGGCCGGCCCATTCACACACTGTACTGGATACTGGAGGTGTAATTCTCACTACTTACTGTCTCGCTCTCCTCCCCATCCGGCAAGGTATTAGACTCACTGCCATAGTGCAGAGGGGAGTACACCCAGGTCCTGTCCTCTGGGGGCTGTCGGTGCACAACCGACACAGCAGAGGGCGTCAGAGAGAGGGAGAAAGCGGGGGCCATTGGACGCACACAGAGAAGGGGCCATTGGACGCACACAGAGAAGCAGAGGCAGGCAAGAGAGATAGACAGGACAAGGCAGGCCAGGAAAATGAAATCAAATTAGAAAATGCCAAAGGAGGAAATGCCAGGACAGAAAGTGTGAGCTTGGAATATAGATTAGCCTAACTGCAGGGGAAATAGGGAAATCATATTTGAACAGAACACAGTTTAGAGGGTTAGTGTAATGAAATATTAACATTTCCTTCAAAAGAATGTTAGTCTTTTCCCATTCCCTGCTATCACTGTCAGAAGTCTTCAGTTTTAATGCTGGCTGGTATGCATCATGTGCCTAAGAATGGCTTTCTATGACTATGCTATTTCTATTTGATTAACCCCTCATCAATCTCAAAAGCCAAGGTGAAGTGGACAAGGAAAAAGGATGAATGTACATCAGCCAGACAACAGGGTGGGAGTGGGTGGTTGGCGACGGGTGGAAAGCGAGGGAGCCAGCACTGCCAACAAACAAAATGACATCTTCTCTCAAAGCACCCCCCCCTTCATTCTCAATAAAGAAAAGTGCTCTTAATGCATTTACTATTAGGTGCATTAAGTATTTGGCCGGGACAGCACCTCAGTGCTGCTCTGTCTCTGAGGCCACTCAGGAGAGACTGAGGGAGAGACTGAGGGAGAGACTGAGAACGAATTTGAGAGAGAGAGACAGACAGGGAGAGACAGAACAAATTTGAGAGAGAGAGAGAGAGAGAGAGAGAGAGAGAGAGAGAGAGAGAGAGAGAGACAGACAGACAGGGAGAGACTGAGAACAAATTTGAGAGAGAGAGAGAGAGAGAGAGAGAGAGAGAGAGAGAGAGAGAGAGGAGAGACTGAGAACGAATTTGAGAGAGAGAGAGAGACAGACAGACAGACAGACAGGGAGAGACTGAGAACAAATTTGAGAGAGAGAGAGAGAGAGAGAGAGAGAGAGAGAGGTGGGAAGACAGGGAGTGGGAGCGGGAGGAGAGAGACAGATGGCCTCAAATGAGAAGCCAAGAGCCTCCTCCTATAAGTTAGCCACCTCATCCCTTCTTTCTCCTCCTTTCCTGCCCCATCATTCCCCCTCTCTCTCTACAGGGAGTCTTCTCCAGCCGTTTGATTTGATTCAACATGAAGATGAACAAACTCCAAGCGGAGGATGAGGTGGATGAATAACATTAAAGCTAAAGCTAGTCTGCTAAAAGAACAACAAAATGATATAAAGATTTGAAATGACTATTGAACATATTTCCAGATTGCAGACTGAAGCTTAACAAAAAATGCCATGTCCCTTTTTGTTCAAATGATATAAAACACATGATGAAATAAAAATGATAACAATAAGTAAAGCATGTAATGTGTCATGTCCTCTTACCCATCAAGGCACCATAAAGCATCCCCGGAGAAAAGATGCTCGTCAAGGGAAGTCAGTTTATAAGTCATTTGTGTGAGATCTTGTGCATGTCTTTTCATTCGGGTCCGTCTAGTTCAAAGTCTGAGGATCAACTGAGGATTCACTACAGATAGAGCACTAAGACTCTAAGTAAGCAGACTGGAGGACTAAGCTACAACAACTCCATCCACAGCTATCCTTATAAACATCCTTATAAACATGACTGAAGCATTGACTAGGCATGAGAGCTTGGGACTATAAGGTTCTATCTGCAAAAAGATGATTCTGAGATATTTGGCTTTAAAGTTCCGAACCCTCATTGGTTTGAATGGTGTCAGCAATTTTTATCTTGTATTCTTTTGAACTTAAAACCATGAACTGGGGTATTCAGAGTACTATATAAGTAGAGAGCATTGAACAGAACAAGGATATGTCAATAACATTTTTTGACAAATATGCAGATAGATGCCTACTACGAGAGCTTGGGACTATGAGCTGGGAGCCATAGAGAGTCCTACTAACTTACACTGCAGCTGGAGCTTTCTCCTCCGATAGGACAGGAGAGAACACCCAGGTTCTCCCGTCTGCAAGCTGACAGCACACCCCCACAGAGAAGGGGAGGGGGGTGGAGAGAAAAAGAAGAAAGAGAGAGGAGGGAGAGAGAGATGGGGGAGAACAGAGGGGTGAAAGGGATGGAGGACAGACAGATGAGACGAAGATGGAACATGGATGGAAATGAAATGTTCATAGAAGAGATGGTTGCTATTTTGACTGTGATGGTGAAATGTGAATCAGGCATGATGATGAATGGATTTACAGGTCTGGTGCCCTCCCTCTCCTCTCACCCCCCTTTCTCCTTACTCTCACCACCCGGAGCCTCTGTCACAGCTTCAACAGATAAATCAGAGGAGAGAGGGAGTGTGAAAGAGAGGGAGAGAGATGGCGTGAAGGAGAGAGGAAGATAAGGGAGACAGAGCGAGGGATAGGAAGGAGACAGAGCGAGGGATAGGAAGGAGACAGAGCGAGGGATAGGAAGGAGACAGAGCGAGGGATAGGAAGGAGACAGAGCGAGGGATAGGAAGGAGACAGAGCGAGGGATAGGAAGGAGACAGAGCGAGGGATAGGAAGGAGACAGAGCGAGGGATAGGAAGGAGACAGAGCGAGGGATAGGAAGGAGACAGAGCGAGGGGTAGGAAGGAGACAGAGCGAGGGATAGGAAGGAGACAGAGCGAGGGGTAGGAAGGAAACAGAGCGAGGGATAGGAAGGAGACAGAGCGAGGGATAGGAAGGAGACAGAGCGAGGGATAGGAAGGAGACAGAGCGAGGGATAGGAAGGAGACAGAGCGAGGGATAGGAAGGAGACAGAGCGAGGGGTAGGAAGGAGACAGAGCGAGGGGTAGGAAGGAGACAGAGCGAGGGATAGGAAGGAGACAGAGCGAGGGATAGGAAGGAGACAGAGCGAGGGATAGGAAGGAGACAGAGCGAGGGATAGGAAGGAGACAGAGCGAGGGATAGGAAGGAGACAGAGCGAGGGATAGGAAGGAGACAGAGCGAGGGATAGGAAGGAGACAGAGCGAGGGATAGGAAGGAGACAGAGCGAGGGGTAGGAAGGAGACAGAGCGAGGGGTAGGAAGGAGACAGAGCGAGGGATAGGAAGGAGACAGAGCGAGGGATAGGAAGGAGACAGAGCGAGGGATAGGAAGGAGACAGAGAGAGGGGTAGGAAGGAGACAGAGCGAGGGGTAGGAAGGAGACAGAGCGAGGGATAGGAAGGAGACAGAGCGAGGGATAGGAAGGAGACAGAGCGAGGGGTAGGAAGGAGACAGAGCGAGGGGTAGGAAGGAGACAGAGCGAGGGATAGGAAGGAGACAGAGCGAGGGATAGGAAGGAGACAGAGCGAGGGGTAGGAAGGAGACAGAGCGAGGGATAGGAAGGAGACAGAGCGAGGGGTAGGAAGGAGACAGAGCGAGGGGTAGGAAGGAGACAGAGCGAGGGGTAGGAAGGAGACAGAGCGAGGGGTAGGAAGGAGACAGAGCGAGGGGTAGGAAGGAGACAGAGCGAGGGATAGGAAGGAGACAGAGCGAGGGGTAGGAAGGAGACAGAGCGAGGGGTAGGAAGGAGACAGAGCGAGGGATAGGAAGGAGACAGAGCGAGGGATAGGAAGGAGACAGAGAGAGGGGTAGGAAGGAGACAGAGCGAGGGGTAGGAAGGAGACAGAGCGAGGGATAGGAAGGAGACAGAGCGAGGGATAGGAAGGAGACAGAGCGAGGGGTAGGAAGGAGACAGAGCGAGGGGTAGGAAGGAGACAGAGCGAGGGATAGGAAGGAGACAGAGCGAGGGATAGGAAGGAGACAGAGCGAGGGGTAGGAAGGAGACAGAGCGAGGGATAGGAAGGAGACAGAGCGAGGGGTAGGAAGGAGACAGAGCGAGGGGTAGGAAGGAGACAGAGCGAGGGGTAGGAAGGAGACAGAGCGAGGGGTAGGAAGGAGACAGAGCGAGGGGTAGGAAGGAGACAGAGCGAGGGGTAGGAAGGAGACAAGAGCGAGGGATAGGAAGGAGACAGAGCGAGGGATAGGAAGGAGACAGAGCGAGGGATAGGAAGGAGACAGAGCGAGGGATAGGAAGGAGACAGAGCGAGGGATAGGAAGGAGACAGAGCGAGGGGTAGGAAGGAGACAGAGCGAGGGATAGGAAGGAGACAGAGCGAGGGATAGGAAGGAGACAGAGCGAGGGGGTAGGAAGGAGACAGAGCGAGGGATAGGAAGGAGACAGAGCGAGGGATAGGAAGGAGACAGAGCGAGGGGTAGGAAGGAGACAGAGCGAGGGGTAGGAAGGAGACAGAGCGAGGGGTAGGAAGGAGACAGAGCGAGGGGTAGGAAGGAGACAGAGCGAGGGGTAGGAAGGAGACAGAGAGAGGGATAGGAAGGAGACAGAGCGAGGGATAGGAAGGAGACAGAGCGAGGGGTAGGAAGGAGACAGAGCGAGGGGTAGGAAGGAGACAGAGCGAGGGATAGGAAGGAGACAGAGCGAGGGATAGGAAGGAGACAGAGCGAGGGGTAGGAAGGAGACAGAGCGAGGGATAGGAAGGAGACAGAGCGAGGGATAGGAAGGAGACAGAGCGAGAGGGTGAGACAGAAACACAGAGAGAATGCGTGTAAAAGGGAGGTGGCGACTGCTGATGATAAATGAATAATTCAGGCTGTAGCCACTCAACAGGAGCTGGTGAAGTGCTTCTCTGCCATCTCCCCTGGGCCTGCTCTGACAAGAACAATCACTTCAGCCCTCTCTCCATGACCTCTCAAAGTAATCCACTCCATCTCTCAGGACTGGTACAATATCCCACACATTGCTCTGATGAAGAGTCATGTCTACTTTGACCAGTCAAATCCCAGAAGACAATCATCTTTTCATGCAGTTTACTGGTATGTGCTTTGAGATTGCTTTACACATGATGAGATGACACAACCATACAACCCATAAAATGAAACCGTTTAGAAGCACTAAATTAGAATGCTATTAGAATTCAATGTAGAATGTTATATGACCTAATACGTGTCTTCGGCTGGCTAAATGACCACAGGTGCATGGATACAGAGAGACACAGTGGTGATAGTGGTTGTTTAAAAGTGTTGCCTCTCTGTTTCTCCTGAACGGCAGCATGAGAGTAGAGAGGCAGAGCAGGTCTGGTGAGTTGAGCTGGTCATCCGATGACTAAGAGCTCTCAGACAGACAGACCTACTGACCCTCAGAGGCTCCAGGGTCACAGTGTGAGGTGTTTCATTGCAGGAGAGACTGTCCACCCGTCAGAGCAACGCCAGAGGAAACTTTCCTATCTGGACTTTTCATCACTTCTCACCACAGACTCGTACATCAATGCATGCCTCTGGCTCCGAACTCAGTGTCGTAGAGCCCAGACTTCTACAATAACACCTGTCAGATCAAAGTCAGACTGTCTGAAGAGAAGTAGTCTGTTCAGGAGGACAAGGGCCATGCAGTTAAGAGAGATGTATGTACAAAAGAGAGAATAACTCTACTTCACCATCTGCTGATGTCATAGCCTGAAGTACTGTCCTATTTGTCTGGGCCCACATTCAATTATGTTTAGTGCCAGATTGAGATGACATAAAGTGCTTAGGATAAAGCACAAGTGAAGCTAGGGAGATGGACTGACTAAATTAACCCTTAAACACCTCAAATCCCAGTCTTAACACTCCACCCCAACCCACTCTGAACATCCCAGAACATTCTGAAAACTCCGGTCAACCCACTCTGAACACCCCAGAACATTCTGAACACTCCAATCCAACCCACTCTGAACACCCCAGAACATTCTGAACACTCCAATCCAACCCACACTGAACACCCCACAACATTCTGAACACCCCAACCCAACCCACACTGAACACCCCAATCCAACCCACACTGAACACCCCAGAACATTCTGAACACTCCAACCCAACCCACACTGAACACCCCAGAACATTCTGAACACTCCAATCCAACCCACTCTGAACACCCCAGAACATTCTGAACACTCCAATCCAACCCACACTGAACACCCCAGAACATTCTGAACACTCCAACCCAACCCACACTGAACACCCCAGAACATTCTGAACACTCCAACCCAACCCACACTGAACACCCTAGAACATTCAGAACACTCCAATCCAACCAACTCTGAACATCCCAGAACATTCTGAAAACTCCGGTCAACCCATTCTGAACACCCCAGAACATTCTGAACACTCCCTTCCAACCCACTATGAACAACCCAGAACATTCTGAACACTCCAACCCACTGTGGTGTCTTCTGGTATAACACACGCCCATGCAGGTGTCTCACCTCACTCGCTCTCTCTGCTCCCTCTGGATTCCTACTGTCAACGTTTCTGTAGAAAGGCATGACAGCATCCAAATCTGAGACTCACACACCCTCCCATGACCCAACACTAATAACACACACTGACCATCTGCATTACGGGTGGCAATGATAAGTTACACACACATGGACAAACAATATTTAACAAAAATGGAAATGATGGCCAATGGAAATGATGGGAGCTAGCCATGTATAGTCTAGTGTCTGCTGTTGTCTGTTTCATGTTCTGCTGTATGCCTACCGACTGAGATTTAAACCTTTTTAAACCTAGGAGATATATAGCAGCTCGGATACTGTAGTATACTGTAACTGAGCTGTATGCCTATAGACATGGTAGCAGTTGGTATTTAGTATCTATCATAACTGTGCCTTGTGTGCCCAGGGTCCTATTCATTAGGCACTAAATGGATGAAAACAAACTGAAACAGGGAGAAACAGTTTTGTTTTTGTTACAAAATGTTTTAAAACGTTTTCCTAAGGAATACGATCCAAGTGTGTGTGCATGTATGTTGTGCCAATGAAAGCACAACTTACAAAGTAGATGTCTGTGATTGTTACATCATCCTCGTCGTCCTGGGAGGCTTGGCTGGTGCAGCCGGACCCTGACACCATGCTGCCCCGGCGGTCCCCCTCTACCTCCACCACCACCAACTTGGAACTGGCAGGGGCCTCTGGGTCAGGGGCCTCAGCAGCAGAGGCCTCAGGAGCCGGGGGAGAGGTGGAGGGTGGGGCAACAACATCAGCAGAAGCCTCAGCTACCTCTGGTATCTCACTGAGAAGATAAAGGGGGGGTCAGTCACACACACACACACACACACACACACACACACACACACACACACACACACACACACACACACACACACACACACACACACACACACACACACACACACACACACACACACACACACACACACACACACTAGAATTACTGTACACACCTGCTCTCACACATTCTCTCTCTCCTTCTCTCTCTCACTCCTTCTCTCTCTGAAACCAGCCCAGAGCTGAGACTGACTGATTAGATAAATGGGAACAGAGAGGCCACTAACCAAGACTTACACTACCAGATGGCGCAGTGCCACCACATTAAGTATTTAATGGGGGTGAGGGGCTGGTGTTGTAGTTGCCATGCAACCAGGGACCTCAACTCTCTTTCTACCTCTCTCCCTCTCTTTTTCTCTCACCAAGTAGGTGAGCCTGAGGCAGCTTTGAGGAGCAGGGTCTCCAGGTGGCTAATCTACCCCGTCCCCTCCATCCTTCCCCTACTACCCCACCCAGCTCCCCGAGGCCATATGTCTAACTTGGGTCTCAACCCCCCCAGACACAGTTCCACTGCCTGGCCACCTCATAACTTTCCCCATGCGCTCCTGTCTTTCGGTCTCACCCTTTTAAAGTCACTGTGGTCTCACCCTACTAACCTGTCTTTCTGTCTCACCCTTTTACAGTCACTGTGGTCTCACCCTACTACCCTGTCTGCCTGTCTCACCCTTTTACAGTCACTGTGGTCTCACCCTACTAACCTGTCTTTCTGTCTCACCCTTTTACAGTCACTGTGGTCTCACCCTACTACCCTGTCTGCCTGTCTCACCCTTTTACAGTCATTGTGGTCTCAAACTACTAACCTGTCTTTCTGTCTCACCCTTTTAGTCACTGTGGTCTCACCCTACTAACCTGTCTTTCTGTCTCACCCTTTTACAGTCACTGTGGTCTCACCCTACTTCCCTGTCTGTCTGTCTCACCCTTTCACAGTCACTGTGGTCTCACCCTACTACCCTGTCTGTCTGTCTCACCCTTTCACAGTCACTGTGGTCTCACCCTACTACCCTGTCTGCCTGTCTCACCCTTTTACAGTCACTGTGGTCTCACCCTGCTACCCTGTCTGTCTGTCTCACCCTTTTACAGTCACTGTGGTCTCACCCTACTACCCTGTCTGTCTGTCTCACCCTTTCACAGTCACTGTGGTCTCACCCTACTACCCTGTCTGTGTCACCCTTTTATAGTCACTGTGGTCTCACCCTGCTACCCTGTCTGTCTCACTCTACTCCACTCTTAACCTAATTAGATGGCGGCTCCAGAGAACATCCAGAGGCAGCGATGATCTGTACATAACAAGGGACTTAACAGCATAGCAACATGCCACATCCACCCCAATAACCAAATGGGACCTAGAGTGAGGTGTAAGGTGGGGACTTAATATCACCGCCAAATGGGAACACAGCATCCCCACTTCCCAGAGCGGAGGGTTAGATAACCTAGGTGATAGCCTGTCCCAGGTGAGACGTTTTCAGGTTAGGTTTAGTAAAACGTGCCGTAGTTCCTATTGGGGTAAGAGCAGCCCCATCAGAGGTAGGATCTGAAACACTGACTTTACACTTGGGATTCCCGGAGTTACAGTGAGCACTGACAAGTATGTTAAGTATACCAACATGATGCCCGTTGAAATGCTAATAACTCTGTAAATGCATGGCTCTGGTTTCAGTGTGTTGGATACTGGGTGTGCTGCTCAGTAGAGTTGAGCCTGCTCTCAGGGATTTGTGTAATACATCTTGATCTATGTAGAGTAAGGTTGAGGCTGTGTACCTGGTCTCTGGAGATGGCTGTGGGGCCGTGATGATGGGCTCGCTGTCATGTCGCTTCACCTCCACCTCCACCGTGATGGTCTGCTGCTCCTCCTCACGCACTTCCTCCTGGGTCCTACACACACACAGATGTGCAATGTAAGTACACACATGTTAAATGTACAGTACCAGTCAAAAGTTTGGACACAACTACTCATACCAGGATTTTTCTTTATTTGTACTATTTTCTACATTGTAGAATAACAGTAAAGGCATCAACACTATGAAATAACATATATGGAATCATGTAGTAAACAAAAATATATATATTTGAGATTCTTCAAAGTAGCCACCCTTTGCCTTGATAACAGCTTTGCACACTCTCATCCCAAACCATCTCAATTGGGTTGAGTCGGGTGATTGTGGAGGCCAGGTAATCTGATGCAGCACTCCATCACTCTCCTTGGTAAAATAGCCCCTACACAGCCTGGAGCTGTGTTGGGTCATTGTCCTGTTGAAAAACAAATGATAGTCCCAATAAGCCCAAACCAGATGGGATGGTGTATCACTGCAGAATGCTGTGGTAGCCATGCTAGTTAAGTGTGCCTTGAATTCTAAATAAATCACTGACAGTGTCACCAGAAAGCACCCCCACACCATCACACCTTCCACGCCATCATGTGTGGGAACCACACATGCGTAGATCATCTGTTCACCGACTCTGGCTCTCACAAAGACACGGCGGTTAGAACTAAAAACCTTACATTTGGACTCATCAGACCAAAGGACAGATTTCCACTGGTCTAATAGCCAATTGCTCGTGTTTCTTGGCTCAAGACAGTCTCTTCTTCTTATTGGTGTCCTTTAGTAATGGTTTCTTTGCAGAAATTCGACCATGAAGGCCTGATTCATGCAGTCTCCTCTGAACAGTTGATGTTGAGATGTGTCTGTTACTTGAACTCTGTGAAGCATTTATTTGGACTGCAATGTGAGGTTCAGTTAATAGCCTATTTCTGAGGCTCGTCACTCTAATGAACTTATCCTCTGTAGCAGAGGAAACTCTGGGTCTTCCTTTCCTGTGACGGTCCTCATTGGAGCCAGTTTCATCATAGTGCTTGATGGTTTTTGCAACTGCACTTGAAGAAGCTTTCAAAGTTGACTGACCTTCATGTAATAAAGTAATGATGGACTGTCATTTCTCTTTGCATATTTGAGCTGTTCTTGACACAATATTGTCTTGGTATTTTACCAAATAGGGTTATTTTCTGTATATCACCCCAACTTTGTCACAACACAACTGATTGGCTCAAACGCATTAAGAAGGAAAGAACAAGGCACACCTGTTAATTGAAATGCATTCCAGGTGACTACCTCATGAAGCTGGTTGAGAGAATGCCAAGAGTGTGCAAAGCTGTCATCAAGACAATTGTTGGCTACTTTGAAGAATCTCAAATATAAAATATATTTTGATGTGTTTAACACTTTTTTTGGTTACTACATGATTCCATATGTGCTATTTCATAGTTTGATGTCTTCACTATTATTCTACAATGTGGAAAATAGTAAAAATAAAGAAAAACCCTTGAATGAGTAGGTGTCCAAACTTTTGACTGGTATTGTAAGTACACTCACACACACACATGTGAATAAGCACACACACGCACATGCACAAGCGTAAGCACACAAGCAGGCACACACACGCAATACAACTCAGCGACAGGAAGGGTGGTCACATCCATAAAAACACAGGCCGATAGAGTGACTTGACACACCCGAGCCTATCGGCCTTACTCATTGGTCAGAGCCGGAATGACTAGCGCTGTAAGAACACCCAACTACCAAGTCCTTTATGCAACGGAATAAGTTGTGCATTCAACCAGACCATGTAGGCACAGCATTGTTGTTACCTCCCGTCATGGCTGACAGACTGGGTGTGCCTCCTGCAGAGAAACACACAGAGAAGTTAACATGTTGTAAACCTGGGTAGGGTACATCAATTTGGTTCTGTGGCTCTGACAGTTCAACACAACCAGGGACTGTTTTTTTATCCAGTTATGAATATGGTATAGCCATTATATTATACATTTTGACTTATGTTTTAATTCTCATTAAAAAAAGGGCACACTCCATGAATACATAGTCCATTAATAATCCATTGTGTCCATAGCGGTACCTTCTCTCAGAGCTGTTGTTCTGGTACCTGTAGCGGGGGTTCTCTGCTCCAGCATCTGAGGGAGACCTCTCTGGGATGGACAGAGAGGTGGTGGAGGAGAGCGTGGTGGCGATGGAGGCCGTGGTCGCCTCCTCAAACGACGGAGGGGTGCAGGGTAGAAGGTCTGGTCGCCCTGAGAGAGAGAGAGAAGAGACAAGGGGGAGATGTGGGGAGAGAGAATCAGAACAGGTTATCAAAACACCTGCATTCAGTCTCCGTCAACAGCGAGGATAAAATGACACCGCTGCGTGAATGTGGAGTGTGTGAATTTGACGGTGGGGGGTATTTATATAATCTAGGTCCTCTACCCTCGTCCTCCAGCGTGGGGAAGCTGCGTGCTCCTCTCAGGTCATATATGTTATCGTCTCCCTCCGAGGGCAACTGGCTGGCTGACCAGGCGGCTCCAGGGCCGGTGTACTTAGGCACCGTCAGGCCCACACGACCCTTCTTAATGGGAGAAGACTTCAAGGCTGAGGAACACACAGATAAATAACATCACTTGTCCTCTTACCACCAAAGGGAACACAGTCCTATGTGTGTTTGAGTGTTCAATATCTTTCATATTTTCTCATAATGTTTCACCTCCCAATACAAAATACATAACAGAGGATTTGCAGCGAAAAAGTGCATAATTCAAAAGAGATCAATTTAAATACATCAAGTTGAAAACCAATCACTAAGTGAATTGAGTAGGTGTTTGTTTTCCTGGAAACGTGTGTGTATACGTCTGACTGGTAGTATAGTCTAGTCTGGTCTACTCACAGGAGCTCTTCTTGAACACATTGCTGCTCATGAATTTGAAGAACCTGTCTGCATAGAAGCCAGGCCGATGGACTGATACGGTGTCCTGGGGGGGGTATGGGAAGATAAAGAAAGCAAATGAGAGAGAGGTAGCAAAAACAGGAGAGAGAGACACAGTGAGAGAAAGAGAGAGGGAGAGAGAGAGACAAAGAAAGAGGGCAAGAGAGAACAACACATTTACTTTAAATACAGTCCATCTCTCCAGAGAGAGGCCATTCTTAGTTAGGATGCTGCACACCTCACTGTATGGCCTAATTTATTCATCCTTGCTCTCTAGAGTAGGACAGGCCAAACGACCCAGGACACACACTCTCTCCAACTCATTACACATGCACCAGTGGGCTAAGATCACATGGCTGGACAGGATACACAACACTCGGGTGTTTGGTTCAGTCTGACCCAGAAAGAGAGGGTGAGAGATGACCCCCCCCGTATCTTCTCAGTGAGGTACCAGAGACTCCTGCTGTTGTTGCCCCACCCTCCACCTCTCCCCCAGCCCCTGATGCTCCTGGAGACCCTGCTAAACCCTCTGCAGCTCAAGCCCCTGGCCTGGAGTACACTGCTTCGGTCCCGGAGGCCCCTGCCAGTCTTTAAGGTGGTGGTGGTGGTGGAGGCTGAGCGGGACCGCCGGGGCAGCATGATGTCAGGGTCTGGATTCACCAGCCAAGTCTCCCAGGATGACAACAATCACAGACATATACTTTGTAAGCTGTGCTGTCATTGGCTCAACACACATGCACACACACCCGAGAGAGAGAGAGATGTGGTATAATCCCATCACTCAGTCATTATGCTGGTTTCCCAACACGTCACAGTCTTGTTAAACCATGTCAGGGGGAGAGAGAGAGATGTGGTATAACCCCATCACTCAGTCATTATGCTGGTCTCCCAACACGTCACAGTCTTGTTAAACCATGTCAGGGGGGAGAGAGATAGATGTGGTATAACCCCATCACTCAGTCATTATGCTGGTCTCCCAACACGTCACAGTCTTGTTAAACCATGTCAGGGGAGAGAGAGAGAGATGTGGTATAACCCCATCACTCAGTCATTATGCTGGTTTCCCAACACGTCACAGTCTTGTTAAACCATGTCAGGGGAGAGAGAGAGAGATGTGGTATAACCCCATCACTCAGTCATTATGCTGGTCTCCCAACACGTCACAGTCTTGTTAAACCATGTCAGGGGGAGAGAGAGAGATGTGGTATAACCCCATCACTCAGTCATTATGCTGGTCTCCCAACACGTCACAGTCTTGTTAAACCATGTCAGGGGGAGAGAGAGAGAGATGTGGTATAACCCCATCACTCAGTCATTATGCTGGTCTCCCAACACGTCACAGTCTTGTTAAACCATGTCAGGGAGAGAGAGAGAGATGTGGTATAACCCCATCACTCAGTCATTATGCTGGTCTCCCAACACGTCACAGTCTTGTTAAACCATGTCAGGGGAGAGAGAGAGAGATGTGGTATAACCCCATCACTCAGTCATTATGCTGGTCTCCCAACACGTCACAGTCTTGTTAAACCATGTCAGGGGGGAGAGAGAGAGATGTGGTATAACCCCATCACTCAGTCATTATGCTGGTCTCCCAACACGTCACAGTCTTGTTAAACCATGTCAGGGGGGAGAGAGAGAGATGTGGTATAACCCCATCACTCAGTCATTATGCTGGTCTCCCAACACGTCACAGTCTTGTTAAACCATGTCAGGGGGGAGAGAGAGAGATGTGGTATAACCCCATCACTCAGTCATTATGCTGGTTTCCCAACACGTCACAGTCTTGTTAAACCATGTCAGGGGGGAGAGAGAGAGATGTGGTATAACCCCATCACTCAGTCATTATGCTGGTTTCCCAACACGTCACAGTCTTGTTAAACCATGTCAGGGGAGAGAGAGAGAGATGTGGTATAACCCCATCACTCAGTCATTATGCTGGTTTCCCAACACGTCACAGTCTTGTTAAACCATGTCAGGGGAGAGAGAGAGAGATGTGGTATAACCCCATCACTCAGTCATTATGCTGGTCTCCCAACACGTCACAGTCTTGTTAAACCATGTCAGGGGGGAGAGAGAGAGATGTGGTATAACCCCATCACTCAGTCATTATGCTGGTTTCCCAACACGTCACAGTCTTGTTAAACCATGTCAGGGGAGAGAGAGAGAGATGTGGTATAACCCCATCACTCAGTCATTATGCTGGTCTCCCAACACGTCACAGTCTTGTTAAACCATGTCAGGGGAGAGAGAGAGATGTGGTATAACCCCATCACTCAGTCATTATGCTGGTCTCCCAACACGTCACAGTCTTGTTAAACCATGTCAGGGGGAGAGAGAGAGAGATGTGGTATAACCCCATCACTCAGTCATTATGCTGGTCTCCCAACACGTCACAGTCTTGTTAAACCATGTCAGGGAGAGAGAGAGAGATGTGGTATAACCCCATCACTCAGTCATTATGCTGGTCTCCCAACACGTCACAGTCTTGTTAAACCATGTCAGGGAGAGAGAGAGAGATGTGGTATAACCCCATCACTCAGTCATTATGCTGGTCTCCCAACACGTCACAGTCTAGTTAAACCATGTCAGGGGAGAGAGAGAGATGTGGTATAACCCCATCACTCAGTCATTATGCTGGTCTCCCAACACGTCACAGTCTTGTTAAACCATGTCAGGGGGAGAGAGAGAGATGTGGTATAACCCCATCACTCAGTCATTATGCTGGTCTCCCAACACGTCACAGTCTTGTTAAACCATGTCAGGGGGGAGAGAGAGAGATGTGGTATAACCCCATCACTCAGTCATTATGCTGGTCTCCCAACACGTCACAGTCTTGTTAAACCATGTCAGGGGGAGAGAGAGAGATGTGGTATAACCCCATCACTCAGTCATTATGCTGGTCTCCCAACACGTCACAGTCTTGTTAAACCATGTCAGGGGGAGAGAGAGAGATGTGGTATAACCCCATCACTCAGTCATTATGCTGGTTTCCCAACACGTCACAGTCTTGTTAAACCATGTCAGGGGGAGAGAGAGAGATGTGGTATAACCCCATCACTCAGTCATTATGCTGGTCTCCCAACACGTCACAGTCTTGTTAAACCATGTCAGGGGGGAGAGAGAGAGATGTGGTATAACCCCATCACTCAGTCATTATGCTGGTTTCCCAACACGTCACAGTCTTGTTAAACCATGTCAGGGGGGATAGAGAGAGATGTGGTATAACCCCATCACTCAGTCATTATGCTGGTCTCCCAACACGTCACAGTCTTGTTAAACCATGTCAGGGGAGAGAGAGATAGATGTGGTATAACCCCATCACTCAGTCATTATGCTGGTCTCCCAACACGTCACAGTCTTGTTAAACCATGTCAGGGGGGAGAGAGAGAGATGTGGTATAACCCCATCACTCAGTCATTATGCTGGTTTCCCAACACGTCACTGTCTTGTTAAACCATGTCAGGGGAGAGAGAGAGAGATGTGGTATAACCCCATCACTCAGTCATTATGCTGGTCTCCCAACACGTCACAGTCTTGTTAAACCATGTCAGGGGGGATAGAGAGAGATGTGGTATAACCCCATCACTCAGTCATTATGCTGGTCTCCCAACACGTCACAGTCTTGTTAAACCATGTCAGGGGGGAGAGAGAGAGATGTGGTATAACCCCATCACTCAGTCATTATGCTGGTTTCCCAACACGTCACAGTCTTGTTAAACCATGTCAGGGGGGATAGAGAGAGATGTGGTATAACCCCATCACTCAGTCATTATGCTGGTCTCCCAACACGTCACAGTCTTGTTAAACCATGTCAGGGGAGAGAGAGATAGATGTGGTATAACCCCATCACTCAGTCATTATGCTGGTCTCCCAACACGTCACAGTCTTGTTAAACCATGTCAGGGGGGAGAGAGATAGATGTGGTATAACCCCATCACTCAGTCATTATGCTGGTTTCCCAACACGTCACAGTCTTGTTAAACCATGTCAGGGGGGATAGAGAGAGAGCGAGTGAGAAAGAACAGTTCTACAGTGCCGTCAGAAAGTATTCACACCCCTTGACTTTTCCACATTTTGTTGTGTTACAGACTGAATATAAAATTGAATACACATTGATTTTTTGACACTGGCCTACTACACACAATACCCCATAATGTCAAAGTGGAATTATGTTTTTCAAAATGTTTACAAATTAATAAAACATGAAAAGCTCAAAAGTCTTGAGTCAATAAGTATTCAACCCCCTTTGTTATGGCAGGCCTACATAAGTTCAGGAGTAAAACATTGCTTAATAAGTCACATAATAAGTTGCATGGAATAATAGTGTTCATCTCTGTACCCCACACATACACTTATCTGTAAGGTCCCTCAGTCGAGCAGTGAATTTCAAACACAGATTCAACCACAAAGACCAATGGAGGTTTTCCAATGCCTCATAAAGGGCACCAATGGTAGATGGGTAAAAAAAAACAGAAAAAACAAACATTGAATATCCCTTTGAGCATGGTGAAGTTATTAATTAATGGCTGTGATAGGAGAAAACCGAGGTTGGACCAACATTGTATTTACTCCACAATACTAACCTAACTGGTATTGAGTGAAAAGAAGGAAGCCTGTAAAGAAGACAAACATTCTAAATCATGTTTGCAACAAGGCACTAAGGTAATACTGCAAAAAATGTGGCAAAGCAATTACCTTTTTGTCCTGAATACAACGTGTTATGTTTGGGGCAAATCCAATAAAACACATTACTGTGTACCACACTCTATATTTTCAAGCGTAGTGGTGGCTGATCATGTTATGGGTATGCTTGCAATCGTTAAGGATTGGGGAGTTTTTCAGGATAAAAAACCAAATGGATTGGAGGACAGGCAAAATTCTAGAGGAAAACCTGATTCAGTCTGCTTTCCAAAAGACAATGGTAGATTAATTCACCTTTCAGCAGTACAACAACCTAAAACACAAGACCAAATCTACACTGGAGCTGCTTACCAAGAAGACAGTGAATGTTACGGAGTTTCAGAGTTACAGTTTTGACTTAAATCTACTTGAAAATCTATGGCAAGACCTGAAAATGGTTGCCTAACAATGACCAACAACCAAATTGACAGACCTTGAAGAATTTAGAAAATAACAAATGGGAAAATGTTGCACAATCCAGGTGTGGAAAGCTCTTAGAGACTTACTCAGAAAGACTCACAGCTGCAATTGCTTCTAAAGGTGCTTCTACAAAGTATTGACTCAGGGGTGTGAATACTTAGAGTTGAAGTCAGAAGTTTACATACACTTAGGTTGGAGTGGTTTGTTAACAAACTATAGTTTTGGCAAGTCGGTTAGGACATCTACTTTGTGCATGACACAAGTAATTTTTCCAACAATTGTTTACAGACAGATTATTAACACTATTCCAGTGGGTCAGAAGTTTACATACACTAAGTAGACTGTGCCTTTAAACAGCTTGGATAATTACAGAAAATGATATCGTGGCTTTAGAAGCTTCTGATAGGCTAATTGACATCATTTGAGTCAATTGGAGGTGTACCTGTGGATGTATTTCAAGGCCTACCTTAAAACTCAGTGCCTCTTTATTTGACATCATCGGAAAACCAAAATAAATCAGCCAAGACCTCAGAAAAAAAATTATAGACCCCCACGAGTCTGGTTCATCCTTGGGAGCAATTTCCAAACGCCTGAAGGTCCCACGTTCATCTGTACAAGTAATAGTACGCAAGTATAAACACCATGGGACCACGCTGCGGTCATAGCACTCAGGAAGGAGATGCGTTCGGTCTCCTAGAGATGAACGAGCTTTGGTGCAAATAGTGCAAATTAATCCCAGAACATCAGCAAAGGACCTTGTGAAGATGCTGGAGGAAACAGGTACAAAAGTATCTATATCCACAGTAAAACGAGTCCTATATCGACATAACCTGATAGGCCACTCAGCAAGGAAGAAGCCACTGCTCCAAAACCGCCATAAAAAAAGCCAGACTACGGATTGCAAATGCACATTGGGACAAAGATCGTAGGAGAGATGTCCTTTAGGAATTTAGAAATGTCCTTTGGTCTGATGAAACAAAAATAGAACAGTTTGGCCATAATGACCATCGTTATGTTTGGAGGAAAAAGGGGGAGGCTTGCAAGCCGAAGAACACCATCCCAACCGTGAAGCACGGGGGTGGCAGCATCATGTTGTGGGGGTTCTTTGCTGCAGGATGGACTGGTGCACTTCACAAAATAGATGGCATCATGAGGATGGAAAATATGTGGATATATTGAAACAACATCTCAAGACATCTCAAGGCTTGGTCGCAAATAGGTCTTCCAAATGGACAATGACCCCAAACATACTTACAAAGTTGTGGCAAAATGGTTTAAGGACAACAAAGTCAAGGTATTGGAGTGGCCATCACAAAGCCCTGACCTCAATCCCATAGAAAATTTGTGGGCAGAACTGAAAAAGTGTGTGCGAGCAAGGAGGCCTACAAACCTCCTCTGTCAGGAGGAATGGGCCAAAATTCACCCAACTTATTGTGGGAAGCTTGTGGAAGTCTACCCGAAAAGTTTGACCCAAGTTAAACAATTTAAAGGCAATGCTACCAAATACTAATTGAATGTATGTACACTTCTGACCCACTGGGAATGTGATGAAAGAAATAAAAGCTGAAATAAATCATTCTCTCTACTATTATTATGACATTTCACATTCTTAATATAAAGAAGTTATCCTTTCTGACCTAAGTCAGATAGTTTTTCTTGAATTAAATGCCAGGAATTGTGAAAAACTGAGTTTAAATGTATTTGGATAAGGTGTATGTAAACCTCCGACTTCAACTGTCTGTAAATTCGATATTTCTATATTTGATTGTCAATACATTTACAAATATTTCTAAAAACATGTTTCACTTTGTCATTACGGGGTATTGTGTGTAGATGGTTGAGAAAAACACATTTTGGGGGGAATAAGTCAAGGGGTATGAATACTTTCTGAAAACACTGTTTATTATGAGCAGCATGAAGCTGATGTCTGAGAGAAATGGGGAGGCTGAGGTGCTTGAGGTCAGAGGATATGTTAGTGATGGAGAGGGGGATGATGAGAAGAGGCTCTTATTGTGTCCCTGAGTACACGTGTACTGGACAGATTCACTAAGGAGGTCACGCACACACACACACACACACACACACACACACACACACACACACACACACACACACACACACACACACACACACACACACACACACACACACACACACACACACACACACACACACACACAACCCTGCTTCTGCTCAGTAGCAACCTTTCTGTATAGCTGTGACTTCATCAATAAATGCATGAGGGGAAAGAATGGCAGTAACCTCAAGGTCAGAGTATAGAGTACTCAGAACCCAGACAGAGAGAGGGGGATGAAACAGACGGTGGCTTGCTGTTCAATCATTAAAACCGTACAACAGGTCAAATCTCCAATAGTCTGCACACCTGTATTTCTGTGAGGAGCTGGAGTAAAGCTGTCTGTCAAACAGGACTAGGAGCCCAGGTGCATCCTGTTTCCATTGATCATCCTTGAGATGTTTCTACAACTTGATTGAGTCCACCTGTGGTAAATTCAATTGATTGGACATGACTTCGAAAGGCACACAGCTGTCTATATAAGGTCCCACAGTTGACAGAGCATGTCAGAGCAAAAACCAAGCCATGAGGTCGAAGAAATTGTCCGTAGAACTCAGACAGAATTGTGTTGAGGCGCAGATCTGGGGAAGGGAAACAAAACATTTCTTCAGCATTGAAGGTCCCCAATAACACAGTGGCCGCCATCATTCTTAAATGAAAGACGTTTGGAACCACCAAGACTCTTCCTAGAGCTGGTCGTACGGCCAAACTGAGCAATTGGTGGAGAAGGGCCTTGGTCGGGCAGGTGACAAGGAACTCGATGGTCACTCTGACAGAGTTCTAGAGTTCCTCTGTGGAGATGGGAGAACCTTCCAGAAGGACAGCCATCTCTGCAGCACTCCACCAATCAGACAGAAGCCACTCCTCAGTAAAAGGCCCGCTTTGAGTTTGCCAAATATGAAACCAAGATTGAACTCTTCGGCATGAATGCCAAGCGATACGTCTGGAGGAAACCTGGCACCATCACTATGGTGAAGCATGGTGGTGGCAGCATCATGCTGTGGGTATGTTTTTCAGCTGCATGGACTGGAAGACTAGTCAGGATCAAGGCAAAGATGAACGGCGCAAAGTACAGAGAGATCCTTGATGAAAACCTGCTCCAGAGCACTCAGACTGGGGGTGAAGGTTCACCTTCAAGCAGGACAATAACCCTAAGCACACAGCCAAGACAACACAGGAGTGGACTCGGGACAAGTCTCCGATGCTCCCCATCCAGCAACGCTCCCCATCCAACCTGACAGAGCTTGAGAGAATCTGCAGAGAAGAATGGGAGAAACTACCCCAAAAAAGGTGTGCCAAGCTTGTAGCGTCATACCCAAGAAGACTCAATGCCTTAATCGCTGCAAAAAGTGCTTCAACAAAGTACTGAGTAAATTGTCTGAATACTTTTATTTTTTAAAGTTTATTTTATCTTTATTTAACTAGGCAAGTCAGTTAAGAACAAATTATTATTTTCAATGACGGCCTAGGAACAGTAGGTTAACTGCCTGTTCAGGGGCAGAACGACAGATTTGTACCTTGTCAGCTCGGGGATTTGAACTTGCAACCTTTCGGTTATTAGTCCAACATTCTAACCACTAGGCTACCCTGCCACACCATATACTTATGAATGTAATATCAGTTTTTAATTTTTAATAAATTCACAAACATTTCTAAAAACCTGTTTATCCTTTGTCATTATGAATTATTGTGTGTAGATTGATGAGGGGGAAAAAACGATTTAATACATTTTAGAATAAGGCTGCAACGTAACAAAACGTGAAAAAGGTCAAGGGGTGTGAATACGTTCCGAAGGCACTGTATATTGTTAATGACTGTGTTCATAAAGAGCTCAGATATGATTACATAGCCCAGACTGACTGTATTAGGAAATACAAATAAAGAAGGCTCATTATGAAGGTTAAACTCACCCCATCGTGAACCAAAGCCTTCCACGTGTGCTCCAGTTTCTTTATTAACCTGGAGCCGGAAAGAGAAACAACACTTCAAAAGTTTGGTATTAAAAATCGATTAACCCGTTAGAGTCTAAGCCCTGTCTAAGTCGGAGTAGGGGTGGGGGTACTACTAAGCTATATGGAATTGTTTTAAGAAGGTCATACCAAGGATCATTTTGCTATTTGATTTTGAATGTTTAGACCCTTTGAAGTATCAAATATCAAGTATCAAATATATATACAAAAATGATTTGATGAACATGTTTACTTGGCCTTACTGCTATTAGCCCGTAGAAATGGGCTGAATGGGCTGAATAACACATTCACTACATGGAACAACAGACAGTCTCCCCCAAAAAACATTGAAAGGAAAGGTGTTCTGAAGTGTCTGTCCTGTATCTGAGACATGTATTGAACCCCTTATTTTTGTCACTAAATAGTCTCCATATATACTTCCATAAATGTTTTTGATTTTTCGATGTTTGTATTATGCTAATTCGAATTTCAGGGGGGCGCAGACATTGACCTTAGGGGGTTAAGGTCACAGAGACAAATATAAACAGCGTCAACAAGCCACGCTACAGGCTGTTGCTTTATACGCTGATGGAGGCTGAATATTTGATCATCTTATGATGCTGGCAGGCTGATTCTACAAGAGAGATAGTGACTGAATGAGTTATAATATAATTACGTGGGTCACATTTATTATGCACCAAAGATATAAAAATATACTGCTACAGATAGGGACTACCCGAATTTGTCAAATAAGGAACGTTTGTTTTAGTTTCCGTTCCAAAACATTTTGCTACAATGTGACCTAATGAACACGATTCTGTATGATATTTGTGAATACCTGTAGGATTGCAGGATGTCGATGATTCCGATGTAGAGGAGTAGACGCTCTCCTTTCCCGTTGACTGCTGGGATGCCGCCCATCCTACAGACAAACATGAAGAGATAGTCAGACACAAAGAGTGGCACTGACAAAACAGAGAGGGTAGAGAGAGCTACAAGGAGACAGCTAGCAACACTCAAACACCCCAGCCGGTCACAGGTCAGTCACTCACGTGTCGTCGGTGTCGATAGACTCTCCGCAGGCGGCCCCTCCCTGGATAGACTCCATGGCGGTGGAGTAGAGGGCCTTCTGGGCCACGGGCCTCTTCTCATCCTTCTCTCCTCCCTCCATCTGCTGCTCCCGCTCTGCCTGGTCGATGTTATGGACCCCCAGCAGCAAGCTGTAGTCCATGATCTTAAAGCTCTCCAGCACCTGGAAATAGACACAGGTTTCAGTTATAGGACTGTGCCAGGCCTATGAGCCCTATGATTGGTCCTTGGGATCCTTCTCAATGATCTTTTCTATTACAAATGGGGGTATTAAAAAGTGAACCTGTACTGCAGCGTAGTATAAAAGATTTGCTTCACAGGGGATGTAACTGCACAGTCAGGGGCATATTTCAGAAATGTATTTCATTAATAACTTGCTGCTCGACGTCAAAGGAATTGACCATATTAATAATATACCTTGCTGCAGCAAGTAACTTTTTAGTGCCCTCAACTGTAGATGCTAAGTTAAAAAGTATGTCAATGTGTAATTTAAACCCTGATAGCAATGGGTCCTAAACCTGGCTTGTTTTCCTCACCAGACAGTCTCTCTGCAGTGTCTTGACCAGAGCGCTGTACATATCCTGGTCCAGCATCAGGCCATCCTGCAGGTCCTGCATGAAGTCCAGGTCTTTGAAGGTGGGCTTGGCCTTCTGTCTCTCCTTCTTGGAGGCACAGCGTTTGTACGTGGAGCCCTTCAGGTCGAACTTGAGGTGCATGCGGACGGCGCGCGGTAGAACGTTGTTCATGACCACCATGCGGATGTTCTTACCGCCAGACTGGATGCAGTACAGGCCGAAGAACTTGGGGAGCAGGGTACGAGGGTTCTGGTTGAGGTTCTGGAGAGAGGGAGGAAAAGAGAGAGAAAGATGCAGTAAGAAAAAGACCAACATTACCAAGAGCACAGGATAGTTTTGAAGAAAACAGTCCATGATTTGGTACCTTTCATTTTAACCCTGGTAATTAGGTAACCTGCTCTTTAAAATAGATGTGCCTGCAATGTTTGTGAGCTATTTTTATTTTATTTATTTATTTTTATTTCACCTTTATTTAACCAGGTAGGCTAGTTGAGAACAAGTTCTCATTTGCAACTGCGACCTGGCCAAGATAAAGCATAGCAATGTGAACAGACAACACAGAGTTACACATGGAATAAACAATTAACAAGTCAATAACACAGTAGAAAAAAAGGGCAGTCTATTTACAATGTGTGCAAAAGGCATGAGGAGGTAGGCGAATAATACAATTTTGCAGATTAACACTGGAGTGATAAATGATCAGATGGTCAGGTAAAGGTAGAGATATTGGTGTGCAAAAGAGCAGAAAAGTAAATAAATAAAAACAGTATAAAAACAGTATGGGAATGAGGTAGGTGAAAATGGGTGGGCTATTTACCAATAGACTATGTACAGCTGCAGCGATCGGTTAGCTGCTCGGATAGCTGATGTTTGAAGTTGGTGAGGGAGATAAAAGTCTCCAACTTCAGCGATTTTTGCAGTTCGTTCCAGTCACAGGCAGCAGAGTACTGGAACGAAAGGCGGCCAAATGAGGTGTTGGCTTTAGGGATGATCAGTGAGATACACCTGCTGGAGCGCGTGTTACGGATGTGAGCCACAGTTTTTTTTAATGGTTTTAACTTGATCTGGAAAGGCAATAAATACAATCATTTTGAACAGTTTTTATCTCAGTCTTTGTTTTTAAGCCCTTTTAAATGGATATTTCAGGATTTTGGCAATGAGGCCTTTTATCTACTTCCCTAGAGTTGTAACGACGTTCGTCTGTTGAATGAAGAGAGGCAGACCGAAATGCAGCGTGTAGGTTACTCATGACTTTAATTAAATATATTGCGGTACATGAAATAACTGAATATAAGAAAACAACAAACGAAACGTGAAACTAATTACAGCCTATCTGGTGACTACAACACAGAGACAGGAACAAACACCCACAAAATACAACGCGAACTCAGGCTACCTAAATACGGTTCCCAATCCGAGACAACGAGAATCACCTGACTCTGATTGGGAATCGCCTCAGGCAGCCAAATCTATACCACACCCCTAATCAGCCGCGATCCCAAATAATACAAACCCCAATATGAAACACAACATATAAACCCATGTCACACCCTGGCCTACCCAAACATATACCAAAAACACAAAATACAATGACCAGGGCGTGACAAGAGTCCGATTAACTCATGGACACAAATGTTATTTAACCTTTATTTATCCCCTTCCGCTAGCGGAACCCCTCGCCAACAGCCAATGAAATTGCAGGGTTCCAAATACAAATCAACAGAAATCTCATAAATCAAATTTCTCAAACATACAAGTATTAGGCACCATTTTAAAGATAAAATTCTCATTAATCCAGCCGCATTGTCTGATTTTAAAAATGCTTTACAGCGAAAGCTCCACAAACGATTAAGTTAGGTCACCACTAACTCATTTTTCCAGCCAAAGAGAGGAGTCACAAAAAGCACAAATAGAGAGAAAATGAATCACTAACATTTGATGATCTTCATCAGATGACACTCATAGACCTTCATGTTACACAATATATGTATGTTTTGTTCGGTAAAAGTTAATATTTATATCCAAAAATCTTATTTTACATTGGCGTGCTACGTTCAGTAGTTCCAAAACATGCAGTGATATTGCAGAGAGCCACATGAATTCACAGAAACACTCATAATAAATGTTGATGAAACTATTATACATGGAACTTTAGATACACTCCTCCTTAATGCAACCGCTGTGTCAGATTTAAAAAAAACTGTCAGAAAAAGCATAATCTGAGAACGGCGCTCAGAGCCCAAACCAGCCAGATAAATATCCGCCATGTTGGGTAGTCAACATTATTCATAAATAGCATTATAAATATTCACTTACCTTTGATGATCTTTACCAGAACGGACTCCCAGGAATCGCAGTTCCACAAAAAAATACTTGTTTTGTTCGATAATGTCCATAATTTATGTCCATTTATGTCCAATAGCTTCTTTTGTTAGGGCGTTTGGTAAACAAATCCAAAAGCGCGATCTGGTCCATTCGGACGAAACGTACAAAAAGTTATATTACAGGTCGAAGAAACTTGTCAAACTAAGTATAGAATCAATCTTTAGGATGTTTTTATCATAAAAGTTCAATAATGTTCCAACCAAATAATTCCATTGTCTGTAGAAAAGCAATGGAACGAGAGCTACCTCTCAAGTGAAAGCGCGTGACTGAGAACGAGGCTGTAGGCAGACCCCTTAGTCAAACAGCTCCCATCAGGCCCCCCTTCACATGAGCTGCCTGTGGAAGCCCGAGGAAGTGCAAAATAACCCATATCTCACTGTGTATTTGATAGGGGCAAGTTCAAAAACTACAAACCTCAGATTTCCCACTTCCTGTTTGGATTTTCATCTCAGGTTTTTGCCTGCCATATGAGTTCTGTTATACTCACAGACATCATTCAAACAGTTTTAGAGACTTCAGAGTGTTTTCTATCCAATACTACTAATACGATTCATATATTAGCATCTGGGACTGAGTAGGAGGCAGTTCACTCTGGGCACGCTATTCATCCAAAAGTGAAAATGCTGCCCCCTATCCCAAATTAAGAACAAAATCTTATTTTACAATGACGGTCTACCCCGGCCGAACCCTAACAACGCTGGGCCAATTGTGCGCCGCCCTATGGGACTCCCAATCACAGCCGGTTGTGATACAGCCAGGGATTAAACCAGGATTTGTAGTGACGCCTCTAGCACTGAGATGCAGTGCCTTTGACCTCTGCGCCACTTGGGAGTTATGTCTCTGTGTCTAGTTTCAAGGATGTAATGACTGGAAGTCTATGGGTATCTACTAGCATGCTACCTAGCAGATACTTTCAGTCATTGCGCTGACGCTAGTTAGCAACTTCATACTGCACGGAGAAACATAAAAATGGTATCCTCATTGCCAAAATCCCAAAGTATCCATTTAGGGGATTGAGTAAGGCCAGCCCCGTCACAGTACCACATGATTCCTCAAGACCAAACCAACCTCACCCCTGCAAAATAATCACAACACAAGAGTAGCCAAACAATACCAAAAGCAGTAACGCAAAGTACGAGACGTTTAAACTAACCTAATTCACAATTTCGTAAAACTATCTCCTTATCATCACTCTGCTTTAAATATTTAAGTAGTCAACCCAAATAAGTGAGGTTAGCCAAGCAACACACGTTCCTTAAACATTAAAAGTAATGACAGAATCCCATTAAAGTAATTACCAGGAGCCAGCTTCTTATCCACTCCAAAGAGTGCAACTCCTGGCAGACACAGAGAGAGAGAGAGAGAGAGAGAGAGGAGGGAGAGAGACGGGAAGAGACAGACAGAGAGACAGAGGAAGGAGGGGGCCGGAGGGGTCACAGGGCTCCAACAGCAAGCAATAAGGCCTTCATTCAGGCTTTTAGGCCACAGCCAGTGATCTTCACAAGAGAGACAGACTGGGGGCATTTTTTAAAATGTTATTTTTTACCTTGATTTAACCAGGCAAGTCAGTTAAGAACACATTCTTCATGACACCAAGAGAGCGAGAGACAGAAAGAAACAGAGGGAGTGAATTCCCATCATCCAGCAACACATGCCCCCTCTGTCCCTGAGTGGAGGGAACAGCGCTGACAAGTCAACAAGAGAGAGACACATGAGAGAGAAAGCAGGAGATGAAAGAGGGGGATAGAGAGTAGAGGTCGACCGATTAATAGGAATGGCCGATTTAATTAGGGCCGATTTCAAGTTTTCATAATAATCAGTAATCAGCATTTTTGGATACTGATTATGGCTGATTACATTGCACTCCACAAGGCTGACTACCTGTTATGCGAGTGCAGCAAGGAGCCAAGGTAAGGTGCTAGCTAGCATTAAACTTATCTTATAAAAAACGATCAATCTTAACATAATGACTAGTTAACTACACATGGATGATGATATTACTAGTTTATCTAGCTTGTCCTGCATTGCAAATAATCGACGTGGTGCCTGTTAATTTATCATTGAATCACAGCCTACTTCGCCAAACGGGTGATTTAACAAGCACATTCGCGAAAAAAGCACTGTCGTTGCACCAATGTGTACCGAACCATAAACATCAATGCCTTTCTTAAAATCAATACACAAGTATTTGTATATTATATTTTTAAACCTGCATATTTAGTTAATGTTGCCTGCTAACATGAATTTATTCTAACTAGGGAAATTGTGTCACTTCTCTTGCGCTCTGTGCACCAGAGTCAGGGTATATGCAGCAGTTTGGGCCGCCTGGCTCGTTTCGAACTGTGAAGACTATTTCTTCCTAACAAAGACCGTAATTAATTTGCCAGAATTTTACGTAATTATGACATAACATTGAAGGTTGTGCAATGTAACAGGAATATTTAGACTTAGGGATGCCACCCGTTAGATAAAATATGGAACGGTTCTGTATTCCACTGAAATAATAAACGTTGTTTTTGAAATTATAGTTTCCGGATTTGACCATATTAATGACCTAAGGCCCGTATTTCTGTGTGTTATTATATTATAATTAAGTCTCTGATTTGATAGAGCAGTCTGACTGAGCGGTGGTAGACCACAGCAGGCTCGTAAGCATTCATTCAAACAGCACTTTCCTGCATTTGCCAGCAGCTCTTCGCTGTGCTTCAAGCATTGCGCTGTTTACGACTTCAAGCCTATCAACTCCTGAGATTAGGCTGGCAATTCTAAAGTACCTATTAGAACATCCAAAGGTCAAAGGTATATGAAATACAAATGGTATAGAGAGAAATAGTCCTATAGTAACTACAACCTAAAACTTCTTACCTGGGAATTTTGAAGACTCATGTTAATAGAAACCACCAGCTTTCATATGTTCTGATCAAGGAACTTAAACGTTAGCTTTTTTACATGGCACATATTGAGCTTTTGCTTTCTTCTCCAACACTTTGTTTTTGCATTATTTAAACCAAATTTAATATGTTTCATTATTTATTTGAGACTAAATTGATTTATTGATGTATTATATTAAGTTAAAATAAGTGTTCATTCAGTATTGCTGTAATTGTCATTATTACAAATATATATCTAAAAATCGTCCGATTAATCGGTATCGGCTTCGTTTATAATAATAATAATAATAATAATATATGCCATTTAGCTGACGCTTTTATCCAAAGCGACTTACAGTCATGTGTGCATACATTGTGCATACATTGTGTGCATACATTCTACGTATGGGTGGTCCCGGGAATCGAACCCACTACCCTGGCGTTACAAGCGCCATGCTCTACCAACTGAGCCACAGAAGGACCACGTTTAGTCCTCCAATAATCGGTATCGGCGTTTAAAAATCATAATCGGTCAACCTCTAATAGAGAGGGAGAGAAAAAGAAAGAGATGTGAGAGGGTGAGAGAGAGTAAGAGATGTGAGAGGGTGAGAGAGAGTAAGAGATGTGAGAGGGAGAGAAAAAGAAAGAGATGTGAGAGGGAGAGAAAAGGAAAGAGATTTGAGAGGGTGAGAAAAATAAAGAGATGTGAGGGTGAGAGAAAAGGAAAGAGATTTGAGAGGGAGAGAAAAAGAAAGAGATGTGAGAGGGTGAGAGAGAGTAAGAGATGTGAGAGGGAGAGAAAAAGAAAGAGATGTGAGAGGGAGAGAAAAGGAAAGAGATGTGAGAGGGAGAGAAAAAGAAAGAGATGTGAGAGGGAGAGAAAAGGAAAGAGATTTGAGAGGGAGAGAAAAAGAAAGAGATGTGAGAGGGTGAGAGAGAGTAAGAGATGTGAGAGGGTGAGAGAGAGTAAGAGATGTGAGAGGGAGAGAAAAAGAAAGAGATTTGAGAGGGAGAGAAAAAGAAAGAGATGTGAGAGGGAGAGAAAAATAAAGAGATGTGAGAGGGTGAGAGAGAGTAAGAGATGTGAGAGGGAGAGAAAAATAAAGAGATGTGAGAGGGAGAGAAAAAGAAAGAGATTTGAGAGGGTGAGAGAGAGTAAGAGATGTGAGAGGGAGAGAAAAAGAAAGAGATGTGAGAGGGTGAGAGAGAGTAAGAGATGTGAGAGGGAGAGAAAAAGAAAGAGATGTGAGAGGGTGAGAGAGAGTAAGAGATGTGAGAGGGAGAGAAAAAGAAAGAGATGTGAGAGGGAGAGAAAAAGAAAGAGATTTGAGAGGGTGAGAGAGAGTAAGAGATGTGAGAGGGAGAGAAAAATAAAGAGAGGTGAGAGGGTGAGAAAAATAAAGAGATGTGAGAGGGTGAGAAAAATAAAGATGCGAGAGGGAGAGAGAGAGAGTAAGAGATGTGAGAGAGAGTAAGAGATGTGAGAGGGAGAGAAAAAGAAAGAGATGTGAGAGGGAGAGAAAAAGAAAGATGTGAGAGGGAGAGAAAAAGAAAGATGTGAGAGGGAGAGAAAAATAAAGAGATGTGAGAGGGAGAGAAAAATAAAGAGATGTGAGAGGGTGAGAAAAATAAAGATGCGAGAGGGAGAGAGAGAGAGTAAGAGATGTGAGAGGGAGAGAAAAAGAAAGAGATGTGAGAGGGAGAGAAAAAGAAAGATGTGAGAGGGAGAGAAAAAGAAAGATGTGAGAGGGAGAGAGAGAGTAAGAGATGTGAGAGAGAGTAAGAGATGTGAGAGGGAGAGAAAAAGAAAGAGATGTGAGAGGGAGAGAAAAAGAAAGATGTGAGAGGGAGAGAAAAAGAAAGAGATGTGAGAGGGAGAGAAAAAGAAAGAGATGTGAGAGGGAGAGAAAAATAAAGAGATGTGAGAGGGATAGAAAAATAAAGATGCGAGAGGGAGAGAGAGAGAGTAAGAGATGTGAGAGAGAGTAAGAGATGTGAGAGGGAGAGAAAAAGAAAGAGATGTGAGAGGGAGAGAAAAAGAAAGATGTGAGAGGGAGAGAAAAATAAAGAGATGTGAGAGGGAGAGAAAAAGAAAGATGTGAGAGGGATAGAAAAATAAAGATGCGAGAGGGAGAGAGAGAGAGTAAGAGATGTGAGAGAGAGTAAGAGATGTGAGAGGGAGAGAAAAAGAAAGAGATGTGAGAGGGAGAGAAAAAGAAAGATGTGAGAGGGAGAGAGAGAGAGTAAGAGATGTGAGAGAGAGTAAGAGATGTGAGAGGGAGAGAAAAAGAAAGAGATGTGAGAGGGAGAGAAAAAGAAAGATGTGAGAGGGAGAGAAAAATAAAGATGCGAGAGGGAGAGAGAGAGAGTAAGAGATGTGAGAGAGAGTAAGAGATGTGAGAGGGAGAGAAAAAGAAAGAGATGTGAGAGGGAGAGAAAAAGAAAGATGTGAGAGGGAGAGAAAAATAAAGATGTGAGAGGGAGAGAAAACGAAAGAGATGTGAGGGTGAGAGACAGTAGGATGTGAGGGAGAGAGAGAGAGTAAGATATGAGAGAGGGTGAGAGAGTAAGAGATGTGAGAGGAGAGAAAAAGAAAGAGATGTGAGAGGGTGAGAGAGAGTAAGAGATGTGAGAGGAGAGAAAAAGAAAGAGATGTGAGAGGGAGAGAAAAAGAAAGAGATATGAGAGGGTGAGAAAAAGAAAGAGATGTGAGAGGAGAGAAAAAGAAAGAGATGTGAGAGGGAGAGAAAAAGAAAGAGATGTGAGAGGGTGAGAAAAAGAAAGAGATGTGAGAGGGTGAGAGAGAGTAAGAGATGTGAGAGGGTGAGAGAGAGTAAGAGATGTGAGAGGGTGAGAAAAAGAAAGAGATGTGAGAGGGAGAGAAAACGAAAGAGATGTGAGAGGGTGAGAGACAGTAGGAGATGTGAGAGGGTGAGAAAAAGAAAGAGATGTGAGAGGGAGAGAAAACGAAAGAGATGTGAGAGGGTGAGAGAGAGTAAGAGATGTGAGAGGGTGAGAGAGAGTAAGAGATGTGAGAGGGTGAGAAAACGAAAGAGATGTGAGAGGGTGAGAGAGAGTAAGAGATGTGAGAGGGTGAGAAAAATAAAGAGATGTGAGAGGGAGAGAAAACGAAAGAGATGTGAGAGGGTGAGAGAGAGTAAGAGATGTGAGAGGGTGAGAGAGAGTAAGAGATGTGAGAGGAGAGAAAAAGAAAGAGATGTGAGAGGAGAGAAAAAGAAAGAGATGTGAGAGGGAGAGAAAAAGAAAGAGATGTGAGAGGGAGAAAAAAAGAAAGAGATGTGAGAGGGTGAGAGAGAGTAAGAGATGTGAGAGGGTGAGAAAAAGAAAGAGATGTGAGAGGGAGAGAAAAAGAAAGATGTGAGAGGGAGAGAAAACGAAAGAGATGTGAGAGGGTGAGAGACAGTAGGAGATGTGAGAGGAGAGAAAAATAAAGAGATGTGAGAGGGTGAGAGAGAGTAAGAGATGTGAGAGGGTGAGAAAAAGAAAGATGTGAGAGAGAGTAAGAGATGTGAGAGGGAGAGAGAGAGTAAGAGATGTGAGAGAGAGAGAGAGTAAGAGATGTGAGAGGGAGAGAGAGAGTAAGAGATGTGAGAGGATGAGAAAAAGAAAGATGTGAGGGTGAGAGAGTAATAGATGTGAGAGAGAATAAGAGATGTGAGAGGGAGAGAGAGAGTAAGAGATGTGAGAGAGAGAGAGTAAGAGATGTGAGAGGGAGAGAGAGAGTAAGAGATGTGAGAGAGAGAGAGAGTAAGAGATGTGAGAGGGAGAGCGAGAGTAAGAGATGTGAGAGGGTGAGAAAAAGAAAGATGTGAGAGAGAGTAAGAGATTCCAAATTCCACATTCCCAAAAAATGTTTTTAAAAAATATATACAAATAAGGTAATTTTAAAGCATGCAATAAAAGTGTGGTGTACTGGGATGTGAGAGGGAGAGAGAGAGTAAGAGCAAGTGAAAGCATGACAGAGAATCGAGCTTGGCATTGCTAATTACAAAAGTATGGGGGGAAAACAGGCATGTAGAATGATGCTATGAGAGAGTGGAAAACAAGTGTGAGGTGGTGGCACTGACGTTTGTTACATCACCATGTTTTACATCAGGCCCCCAGTCCAACCCAGTCCTGTCAGCAGACGTGTAGAGCTGTTCTACTGCTTCTCTGTGTGCCTGCCTGTCCCCACTATGTGTCTCAGTCTTAGTCTCAGTTTGCTATGGCCTCAGGCCACAGTGAACCCGCATGGCTCACAATCCCTCATGGCTCATTAGCACGCACACCTAACACCCATTGGAATCGTGTAACTGCAATGGTCTGGAGCCAAAATGGTGGAAAAGGTCAGTGTAAATGTCTTCCTGTTGTCATAGACTAATGCTTCAGGGCATTTCCCTTCAAACAAGGGTAAATTCCTGCTCGGTTTCCATGCCTGTTAGTACATGAATATACACAAGCTTATCCCCACGGAAAATAGAAATCTAAAATAGAAACATGGACATACACTAGTACCTGGTCGGACCTGCTTTGCCTCCAGAACAGCCTGAACTTTGCTCAATTGGTATCAAGGGACTTAACATGTGCCAGGAACACATTCCGAAAACCATTACACCACCAGCCTGTACAGTTGACACCAGGTAGCATGGGGCCATGGACCCACGCTGTTTATGCCAAATCCTGACTCTGCCATTAGCATGACGCAACAGGAACAGGGATTCATCAGGAAATGTTTTTCCACTCCTCAATTGTCCAGTGGAGCCACTTCTTGTTTTTAGCTGATAGGAGTGGAACCCGTGTGGTAATCTGCTGCAATAGCCAATACGTGACAAGGACCGACGAGATGTGCGATTCATCAGAAAAGATTGCCTCTTGTGAGTAGTATGTGAGTGAGTGGAACGATGCAGTGTGTGTGTTTGTGTGTGTATTGTGAGTGTGTGGGGTCATATCTCACCATGTAGTAGCCAGGCAGCAGCTTCTGTAGAAACTCGGCCTCCTTGTGCATAACGGTCTTGATGATGAACTCATCGTCCTTGGTCAGGTAGAACACAGAGCCACTGGCCCCGGGGTTGGACAACTCAATCAGGGGCTCGTTACACAGGGAGTACTGCAGACACACAGACACATACACTTTGACTGCATTATTTTTGCATATTGAAACACACACAAGTACAAACATGCACTCCGACAAGTATACATACACAGAGACACACATCACACGTGCACATACACTAATCGGAGGTATGTATGTGCTGTGGAGCTTCTAGTCTGCTGCCCACTCAGGGAGGAGCAGTGACTCACCCTGTCTCCTCCTTGACCTAACCTCTCTACCAGATCTCGTCTGGCCTAACCATCTCTACCCATCCTTCTTATACCTTGCCCCTCTCCTCAACCCAACCCTTCTGTGTCCCTCCTCCTCTCTGCATACTGTTTCTCCTCTCACCCTCCCTATTCTGTTCTTCTTCCTGCCTAATATCCCTATTCATCCACATAGTATTTCTTTGCTCATCTCTCCCTCTCCCAAAATCTCCTCATTCTCTCCAACCCTCTCTGCCCCTCCTGTCTCTCCTGATTCTCTTCCCAGTCTCTCTCCAGGCGTGCCGGGGTGCCTGCCTGTCTGGTGGGGGAGATCACACTCCCAGTCAGGGTGCTACAGAGCCTGCTGTGCTGCTCACTGATGACAGCAGGTCTGGACTGAGAGGGAGGGAGTGGGCAGCAGGCTGTGGGATAGAGAGCCACACACACACCACACCGTGACAGATTGTATTTTTTCAGTGCTTTTAACCAACTGAAATGATAAATTGTCAGATTGAAAACAAATACATTTTGGGGGTTAGATATTAAGCTTTTAATTGTTTCACCACAATCCATCACCCTCTGAAATGCACAGCCTGATGAATCATCCCTTCTTGCAGGCGTATCCCAATCAGACAGTATGGGGAATAGGGGATGACAAGAGGAGGGGAAGATAAGAGCAGGGAGAGACAGAGCACAAGAGAGAGGAAGGAGAGTGAAAATGAGAGAAAGGAGGGGAGAGGGGAAAGAGAGAAATAAATAAACAGAGAAAGATGAGAATGGAGGAAGGGAGAAAGAGTGAAGAGAAAGAGAGAGAGACAGTGAGGCAGGAAGGAAGGGAGAGCAAGACCCTGAGTGCAGAGAGCTTGAGCTCCAGGCACTGTGATTAATCACTGAGGCAGGAACACTGCACACACACCCAGGGCCCCACACACACACACACACACACAAACACACACAATAAATGCAGACCTCTCAGAGGGAGACAGACACCTAATACACACAGGAGCATGACAGCATCCTAAAAACACAGGCAGTTGTATAATCATATCGTCTAGAAGGCAGGAGGGGCATGTTCACAGACGAACACACACACAGCCAGTCAGGCAAGACAGAAACAACGTGACAAGGGCCATGAGGGGTGAAGCTGTGCCCGTCACACACACACACACACACACACACACACACACACACACACACACACACACACACACACACACACACACACACACACACACACACACACACACACACACACACACACACACACACACACTTTGACTGCATTATTATGGCATATCAAAACACACACAAGGACATGTATGTATCCTACTCCGACAAGTATACATACACAGAGACACGGCGCACACACACACACGCACGCGCACGCACACGCACACACACTAATCAGAGGTACAGTGCAGTCAGAAAGTAGTCAGACCCCTTGACATCTTCCACATTTTGTTACGTTACAGCCTTATTCTGAAATGGATTAAAGAAAACAATTTCCTCAGCAATCTACACACAATCGCCCTTAATGACAAAGCAAAAACAGGTTTTTAGACATTTTTGTAAATGTATATAAAAAACCCCCAGAAAAAACGTATTTACGTAAGTATTCAGACCCTTTGCTATGAGACTCGAAATTGAGCTCAGGTGCATCCTGTTTCCATTGATCATCCTTGAGCTGTTTCTACAACTTGATCAGAGTCCACCTGTGGTAAATTCAATAGATTGGACATGATTTGGAAAGGCACAAACCGGTCTATATAAGGTTCTACAGTTGACAGTACATGTCAGAGCAAAAACAAAGTCAAGAGATCAAAAGGAATTGTCCGTAGAGCACTGAGACAGGATTGTGTCAAGGCACAGATTTGATTTATTTATTTAATTTAACTAGGCAAGTCTGCTAAGAACAAATTCTTATTTACAATGACGGCCAACCCCGGGCCACCCGGACGATGCTGGGCCAATTGTGCTCCGCCCTATGGGACTTCCAATCACGGCCGGATGTGACGCAACCTGGATTCAAACCAGGGACTGCAGTGACGCCTCTTGCACGGAGATGCAGTGCCTTAGACAGCTGCGCCACTCGGGAGCCCCAGATCTGGGGAAGGGTAACAAAACATTTCTGCAGCATCAAAGTTCCCTAAGAACACAAACGCCTCTATCATTCTTAAATTGAAGAAGTTTGGAACCACCAAGACTCTTCCTAGAGCTGGCTGCCCGGTCAAACTGAGCAATCAGGGGAGAAGGGCCTTGGTCAGGGAGGTGACCAAGAACCCGATGGTCACTTTGACAGAGCTCTAGAGTTCCTCTGTGGAGATGGGAGAACTTTCAAGAAGGACAACCATCTCTGCAGCACTCCACCAATTAGGCTTTTATGTAGTGGCTAGAAGGAAGCCTCTCTTCAGTAAAAGGCACCTAAAGACCATGAATAGCTAAATTCTCTGGTCTGATGAAACCAAGGTTGAACTCTACGGCCTGAATGTCTAACATCATGTCTGGAGGAAACCTGGCACTATCCCTACTATCCCTGAAGCATGATGGAGGCAGCATCATGCTATGGGGATGTTTGGACTGGAAGACGAGTCAGGATTGAGGCAAAGATGAATGGAGAAATGTACAGAGAGATCCTTGATGAAAACCTGCTCCAGAGTGCTCAGGACCTCAGACTGGGGCGAAGGTTCACCTTCCAACAGGACAACAACCCTAAGCACACAGCCAAGACAACACAGGAGTGGCTTCAGGAACAAGTCTCAATGTCCTTGAGTGGCCCAGCCAGAGCTTGGACTTGAACCCTGATCAAACATCTCTGGAGAGACCTGGAAATAGCTGTGCAGCAACGCTCCCCATCCAACCTGACAAACCTTGAGAGGATCTGCAGAGAAGAATGGGAGAAACTCCCAAAATACAGGTGTGCCAAGCTTGTAGCGTCATACCCAAGAAGACTCGAGGCTGTAATTGCTGCCAAAGGTGTTTCAACAAAGTACTGAGTAAAGGGTCTGAATACTTATGTAAAAGTGATATTTCAGTTTAATTTAAAAAATAATAATTAGCAAACATTTCTAAAAAAACTGTTTTTGCTTCGTCATTATGGGATATTGTGTGTAGATTTATGAGGATAAAAAAAACGACTTAATACATTTTATAATAAGGTTGCAACCTAACAAAATGTGGAAAAAGTAAAGGGGTCTGGATACATTCCGAATGCACTGTATGTATGTGCTGTGGAGCTTCTAGTCTGCTGCCCACTCAGGGAGGAGCAGTGACTCACCCTGTCTCCTCCTTGACCTAACCTCTCTACCAGATCTCGTCTGGCCTAACCATCTCTACCCATCCTTCTTATACCTTGCCCCTCTCCTCAACCCAACCCTTCTGTGTCCCTCCTCCTCTCTGCATACTGTTTCTCCTCTCACCCTCCCTATTCTGTTCTTCTTCCTGCCTAATATCCCTATTCATCCACATAGTATTTCTTTGCTCATCTCTCCCTCTCCCAAAATCTCCTCATTCTCTCCAACCCTCCCTGTCTCTCATTCTCTCCAACCCTCCCTGTCTCTCATTCTCTCCAACCCTCCCTGTCTCTCATTCTCTCCAACCCTCCCTGTCTCTCATTCTCTCCAACCCTCCCTGTCTCTCATTCTCTCCAACCCTCACTGTCTCTCATTCTCTCCAACCCTCCCTGTCTCTCATTCTCTCCAACCCTCCCTGTCTCTCCAACCCTCCCTGTCTCTCATTCTCTCCAACCCTCCCTGTCTCTCATTCTCTCCAACCCTCCCTGTCTCTCATTCTCTCCAACCCTCCCTGTCTCTCATTCTCTCCAACCCTCCCTGTCTCTCATTCTCTCCAACCCTCCCTGTCTCCCTGTCTCTCCAACCCTCCCTGTCTCTCATTCTCTCCAACCCTCTCTGTCTCCCTGTCTCTCCAACCCTCCCTGTCTCTCATTCTCTCCAACCCTCCCTGTCTCTCCAACCCTCCCTGTCTCTCATTCTCTCCAACCCTCCCTGTCTCTCATTCTCTCCAACCCTCCCTGCCTCTCATTCTCTCCAACCCTCCCTGTCTCTCATTCTCTCCAACCCTCCCTGTCTCTCATTCTCTCCAACCCTCCCTGTCTCCCTGTCTCTCATTCTCTCCAACCCTCCCTGTCTCTCATTCTCTCCAACCCTCCCTGTCTCTCATTCTCTCCAACCCTCCCTGTCTCTCATTCTCTCCAACCCTCCCTGTCTCTCCAACCCTCCCTGTCTCTCATTCTCTCCAACCCTCCCTGTCTCTCATTCTCTCCAACCCTCCCTGTCTCTCATTCTCTCCAACCCTCCCTGTCTCTCATTCTCTCCAACCCTCCCTGTCTCTCCAACCCTCCCTGTCTCTCATTCTCTCCAACCCTCCCTGTCTCTCATTCTCTCCAACCCTCCCTGTCTCTCCAACCCTCCCTGTCTCTCATTCTCTCCAACCCTCCCTGTCTCTCCAACCCTCCCTGTCACTCATTCTCTCCAACCCTCCCTGTCTCTCATTCTCTCCAACCCTCCCTGTCTCTCATTCTCTCCAACCCTCCCTGTCTCTCATTCTCTCCAACCCTCCCTGTCTCTCATTCTCTCCAACCCTCCCTGTCTCTCCAACCCTCCCTGTCTCTCATTCTCTCCAACCCTCCCTGTCTCTCATTCTCTCCAACCCTCCCTGTCTCTCATTCTCTCCAACCCTCCCTGTCTCTCATTCTCTCCAACCCTCCCTGTCTCTCATTCTCTCCAACCCTCCCTGTCTCTCATTCTCTCCAACCCTCCCTGTCTCTCATTCTCTCCAACCCTCCCTGTCTCTCATTCTCTCCAACCCTCCCTGTCTCTCATTCTCTCCAACCCTCCCTGTCTCTCATTCTCTCCAACCCTCCCTGTCTCTCATTCTCTCCAACCCTCCCTGTCTCTCCAACCCTCCCTGTCTCTCATTCTCTCCAACCCTCCCTGTCTCTCATTCTCTCCAACCCTCCCTGTCTCTCCAACCCTCCCTGTCTCTCATTCTCTCCAACCCTCCCTGTCTCTCATTCTCTCCAACCCTCCCTGTCTCTCATTCTCTCCAACCCTCCCTGTCTCTCATTCTCTCCAACCCTCCCTGTCTCTCATTCTCTCCAACCCTCCCTGTCCCTCCCTCCCTCATCTAATATGTTAACGTCATGCAATGTGTTCATGTCTGTTGTCATGGTTTAAAAATGTTAGATTTCCCTATTCTTACCAGGTAGTCATCGGGCCTGATCCCAAAGAGCTCCCTGAAGTAGCGGAAGGCCACGGGAGCATACGTCTTAAAACGGAAGTCTGGGAAGTGGTGGGCAGGAGTCAGGTTGCTGCCTTCACTGGATGGGGGAGAAGGGGAGAAAGGCCTTTAGATACGGGACAACTATGTATGAACTAAGGAACTATTCTAGTGTAAATATATGAATATATATTGCTTTCTATCAAAATAACATGTCCAGGATCAGGGATGTGATCGGAGGCCTGGATGACGTGACTGTCTCGTTCTAATGATTTTACGAAGTTATGTACTGCCCTGATGGTGTGGTTAGCAATTAACTCCTGCAGTACATATATTTTCTATGAATATACTGTCCATACAGTCAATATACACCATTCACATACATATATATTTATATTCCGGACTCTGACATTGCTCATTCATATTATGTCTTAATTTCTTGTTATGTTTTTTACTTTTTTTTAACCCTAACCCTTTTACTTATGTGTGTATTGTTATTGTATTGCTAAATATTACTGCACTGTTGGAGCTAGAATCATAAGCATTTCACCGCACTGGCGATAACATCTGCAGAACTGTATACGCGACCAATAAACTTTGATCTGATCTGATTTAGTTACCTGGGAAAGAAGACGCTCTCCACCACATAGAAGTCCTGCATGAGGACGTCTCTCTCAGGCTTGGAGCTCAGGTTGCCCACTGTGTAGCCGATGCCCAGCTGGATGGCACCTTTCAGGGCAGACGACGTGGTCTGGGGGAGAGGAGACAGACAGTAGGGGTTAGTGGAGATAAAACTATTCTGAGCTTGGTGGACTGCAGCTCATTTATATGAATTGAGAAATCTTCTGATTTACTAGCTCCATTAGTTCAGCTCTCAGAGGGGACTGTACTCCACAATGAAGAGCCAAAACATTGACTCGCTCAACCATGCACACCAGAATACGCATCATCTAATGTGCTAAAGAAAGAGACAGACAGACAGACAAGACAGACAAGACAGACAAGACAGACAAGACAGACAGACAGACAGACAGACAGACAGACAGAGACAGACAGACAGACAGACAGACAGACAGACAGACAGACACACAGAGAGAGAGAGACAGACACATACACACAGAGAGAGAGAGAGACAGACAGACAGACACAGACACACAGAGAGAGAGACAGACAGACAGACAGACAGACAGAGAGAGAGAGACAGACAGACAGACAGACAGACAGACAGACAGACAGACACAGAGAGAGACAGACAGACAGACAGACAGACAGACAGACAGACAGACAGACAGACAGACACATACACACAGAGAGAGAGAGACAGACACATACACACAGAGAGAGAGAGACAGACAGACAGACACAGACACACAGAGAGAGAGACAGACAGACAGACAGACAGACAGACAGACAGAGAGAGAGAGAGAGAGACAGACAGACAGACAGACAGACAGACAGACAGACAGACAGACACAGAGAGAGACAGACAGACACAGAGAGAGACAGACAGACAGACAGACAGACAGACAGACAGACAGACAGACAGACAGACAAGCTCAATCAGGTCTCAGTAGATCTCCATCAGGCTGGTTTTCAGTGAGACACACTGTGTCTGCTCTGCTGTGTCTTTATCTCTTCTCACATTAGTATAAGTGGAACAGGCGGCAGGTAGCCTAGTGGTTAAGAGCGTTGGGTCAGAAGCCAAAATGTTGCTGGTTCAAATCCCTGAGTCGACTAGGCGACACATGTGCCCTTGAGCAAGGCACTTAACCCTAATTGTTCTCTAAGTCACACTTTGGATAAGA